>NC_140999.1:5098920-5133920 GCF_052327205.1 Somniosus microcephalus
GGCCGAGGTTATGGTCTGAAATTGTTGAACTCGATGTTGAGTTGACCTGTCCCATTACCATCTCCTTTTGCCTCGCACCATCATCCCTTTTGTCTTTTAATCTCTCCCGCCTTCCAGCCTATCACAGACCTTCCCTTTTGTTCTTTCCTGCCCTCCCCCCTCTCCCAGCCCCCACACTTGCTTAAAAACCTGTTACCTCTCCAACTTTTTCCAGTTCTGATGAAGGGTCATCGACCTGAAACTTTAACTCTGTTTCTCTCTCTACAGATGCTGCCTGACCTGCTGAGTATTTCCAGCATTTTCTGATTTTATTTCAGATTTCCAGCGTCCGCGGTATTTTACTTTTGTACCTTGAAGTAATGTTCTGAGTTCACCTTATCTCGACCATTTAATATTTGGTACACTTCAGTTAGGCCCCCTTAACCTTCTCTCTAGACTGCAGAGATTGAATTCCTCTGACCTGCCCTTATAACTCAGCCCTGTTCCTCCCTTTCCAGTACATGGACTCCCAACACAGGACTCAGAGGTCTGAGCAGTACGGCGTGAGCTGTGAGCTCTGTCGAGCTTGTACTGTCTATATATTCCAAAAATCTTGTCTTTATTCACTGTTCCCCCCCCGATATTGAAGGTGATGAATCTCTGGCCACTCCCAGCTCCCAAACTCCACCCCTGTTGATTCTGCTCCATTCATTGTCTACTTATGTAACACTAGCAGGGGAGGCCCGGCGTTGGCAGGGCAGTTTAGAGGGCCGCGCGGTTGACGGCCGGCCGCTGCCGCTCCCCCGCTCCGTGTCTCGGGCTGCGCGGTTGACGGCCGCCCGCTGCCGCTCCCCCGCTCTTTGTCTCGGGCCGAGCGGTTGTGAGGCCCGGCCCAAGTGACCCCAACTCACCTCCCGCTCCGGCGGGCCGACGCAGCTGCCCCGCCTGAGGAAAAGCAGGGGAAAAAATGGCGGCGAAGTTTCGGGAGGCTGCAGGATTAGGTCCCGCCCGTGACGCACCGATTGGTCAACCATCAGGTCACTGAACTGTAGGATTGGTGAAGCATCACGTCACTCAACGCTAATGAGCGGTAGGATTGGTCAACCGCAAATGAGCGGATTTTTGAACGTTTTTTGTATACTGTCCGAACAATTTTTGTCTGACCAAAAAGTAAATACACCTATGACACTCCCCTGATCATCAGCTTTCTTTTGATATAACATATGTGTAGGTACGCTCTATAACTTTTGAGTGTATAGTGAACATACAGACATACATACATACAGACAGACAGACATACTTCTTTATATATATAGATATTTTTCACCCGAGAACTCCCTCTTTGAAAGGGACCTGATGGTGCGACTCGCTCTTGATTTTGCAATTGGTAATGTTTCTCTCTCGAACTCTGCTCTGTCCTGAACTAGGTACTCGCAACAGACATGACCAAGCACATGAACTTGTTGGCAGACTTAAAGACAATGGTGGAGACGAAGAAAGTTACGAGTTTAGGGGTCTTGCTGCTGGATAATTACTCGGACCGGATCCAGGTACAGACTCCCCGGTGCAGCACCTCTGCTGCATCCAGCTGTTAGATTCCGAGTCTACTTTGTATGGACATGTCTCGTCCATGAAGAATTTCCGATTGTCTCAATTTTTGGACACACTTTTTGTGTAAATATTTAAACATTAACAATCCATATGGAAACAGTAACAGTCACAAGGTGCTATACCGTCACACGGAGCTGCACCCCAGTGTTATACAGTGACAAACCTGTACCCACCAGTACTGTACCCCAGTGTTATACAGTGACAGACCTGTACCCACCAGTACTGTACCCCAGTGTTATACAGCGACAGACCTGTACCCACCAGTACTGTACCCCAGTGTTATACAGTGACAGACCTGTACCCACCAGCACTGTACTCCAGTGTTATACAGTGACAGACCTGTACCCACCAGTACGGTACCCCAGTGTTATACAGTGACAGACCTGGACTCAACAGTACTGCACCCCAGTGTTTTACAGTGACAGAACTGTACCCACCAGTACAGTACCCCAGTGTTATACAGTGACAGACCTGTAACCACCAGTACTGTACCCCAGTGTTATACAGTGACAGACCTGTACCCACCAGTACTGTACCCCAGTGTTAGTGACAGACCTGTACCCACCAGTACTGTACCCCAGTGTTATACAGTGACAGACCTGTACCCACCAGTACTGTACCCCAGTGTTATACAGTGACAGACCTGTACCCACCAGTACTGTACCCCAGTGTTACACAGTGACAGACCTGTAACCACCAGTACTGTACCCCAGTGTTACACAGTGACAGACATGTACCCACCAGTACTGTACCCCAGTGTTAGTGACAGACCTGTACCCACCAGTACTGTACCCC
This sequence comes from Somniosus microcephalus, assembly GCF_052327205.1. Taxonomy (NCBI): domain Eukaryota; kingdom Metazoa; phylum Chordata; class Chondrichthyes; order Squaliformes; family Somniosidae; genus Somniosus; species Somniosus microcephalus. Next base: position 5,101,306 of record NC_140999.1, read on the forward strand.
AGTGTTATACATTGACAGACCTGTACCCACCAGTACTGTACCCCAGTGTTATACAGTGACAGACCTGTACCCACCAGTACTGTACCCCAGTGTTATACAGCGACAGACCTGTACCCGCCAGTACTGTACCCCAGTGTTATACAGTGACAGACCTGTACCCACCAGTATTGTACCCCAGTGTTATACAGTAACATACATGTACCCACCAGTACTGTACCCCAGTGTTATACAGTGACAGACCTGTACCCACCACTACTGTACCCCAGTGTTATACAGTGACAGACCTGTACCTACCAGTATTGTACCCCAGTGTTATACAGTGACAGACCTGTATCCACTAGTACTGTACCCCAGTGTTATACAGTGACAGACCTGTATCCACCAGTACTGTAGCCCAGTTTTATACAGTGACAGACCTGTACCCACCAGTATTGTACCCCAGTGTTATACAGCGACAGACCTGTAACTACCAGTACTGTACCCCAGTGTTATACAGCGACAGACCTGTAACCACCAGTACTGTACCCCAGTGTTATACAGTGACAGACCTGTACCCACCAGTACTGTACCCTAGTGTTATACAGTGACAGACCTGTACCCGCCAGTACTGTACTCCAGTGTTATACAGTGACAGACCTGTACCCTCCAGTACTGTACCCCAGTGTTATACAGTGACAGACCTGTACCCCCAGTACTGTACCCCAGCGTTATACAGTGACAGACCTGTACCCACCAGTACTGTACCCCAGTGTTATACAGGGACAGACCTTTACCCACCAGTACTGTAGCCCAGTGTTATATAGTGACAGACCTGTACCCACCAGTACTGTACCCCAGTATTATAGTGACAGACCTGTACCCACCAGTACTGCACCGCAGTGTTATACAGTGACAGACCTGTACCCCCAGTACTGTACCCCAGTGTTATACAGTGACAGACCTGTACCCGAGTGTTATACAGTGACAGACCTGTACCCACCAGTGCTGTACCCCAGTGTTATACAGTGACAGACCTGTACCCACCAGTACTGTAGCCCAGTGTTATACAGCGACAGACCTGTACCCCCAGTACTGTACCCCAGTGTTATACAGTGACAGACCTGTACCCACCAGTACTGTAGCCCAGTGTTATACAGTGCCAGACCTGTACCCACCAGTACTGTAGCCCAGTTTTATACAGTGACAGACCTGTACCCACCAGTACTGTACCCCAGTGTTATACAGCGACAGACCTGTAACCACCAGTACTGTACCCCAGTGTTATACAGTGACAGACCTGTACCCACCAGTACTGTACCCTAGTGTTATACAGTGACAGACCTGTACCCGCCAGTTCTGTACTCCAGTGTTATACAGTGACAGACCTGTACCCTCCAGTACTGTACCCCAGTGTTATACAGTGACAGACCTGTACCCCCAGTACTGTACCCCAGTGTTATACAGCGACAGACCTGTACCCACCAGTACTGTACCCCAGTGTTATACAGTGACAGACCTGTACCCACCAGTACTGTACCCCAGTGTTATACAGTGACAGACCTGTACCCACCAGTACTATACCCCAGTGTTATACAGTGACAGACCTGTACCCCCAGTACTGTACCCCAGTGTTATACAGTGACAGACCTGTACCCCCAGTACTGTACCCCAGTGTTATACAGGGACAGACCTTTACCCACCAGTACTGTAGCCCAGTGTTATACAGTGACAGACCTGTACCCACCAGCACTGTACCCCAGTGTTATACAGGGACAGACCTTTACCCACCAGTACTGTAGCCCAGTGTTATACAGTGACAGACCTGTACCCACCAGTACTGTACCCCAGTGTTATACAGTGACAGACCTGTACCCACCAGTACTGTACCCCAGTGTTATACAGTGACAGACCTGTACCCACCAGTGCTGTACCCCAGTGTTATACAGTGACAGACCTGTACCCACCAGTGCTGTACCCCAGTGTTATACAGTGACAGACCTCTACCCCCAGTACTTTACCCCAGTGTTATACAGCGACAGACCTGTACCCGCCAGTACTGTACTCCAGTGTTATACAGTGACAGACCTGTACCCACCAGTACTGTACCCCAGTGTAATACAGTGACAGACCTGTACCCACCAGTACTGTACCCCAGTGTTATACAGTGACAGACCTGTACCCACCAGTACTGTACCCCAGTGTTATACAGTGACAGACCTGTGCCCACCAGTACTGTACCCCAGTATTATACAGTGACAGACCTGTACCCCCAGTACTTTACCCCAGTGTTATACAGCGACAGACCTGTACCCGCCAGTACTGTACTCCAGTGTTATACAGTGACAGACCTGTACCCACCAGTACTGTACCCCAGTGTTATACAGTGACAGACCTGTACCCACCAGTACTGTACCCCAGTGTTATACAGTGACAGACCTGTACCCACCAGTACTGTACCCCAGTGTTATACAGTGACAGACCTGTACCCACCAGTACTGTACCCCAGTGTTATACAGTGACAGACCTGTACCCACCAGTACTGTACCCCAGTGTTATACAGCGACAGACCTGTACCCACCAGTACTGTACCCCAGTGTTATACAGTGACAGACCTGTACCCACCAGTACTGTACCCCAGTGTTATACAGTGACAGACCTGTACCCACCAGTACTGTACCCCAGTGTTATACAGTGACAGACCTGTACCCACCAGTACTGTACCCCAGTGTTATACAGCGACAGACCTGTACCCACCAGTACTGTACCCCAGTGTTATACAGTGACAGACCTGTACCCACCAGTACTGTACCCCAGTGTTATACAGTGACAGACCTGTACCCACCAGTACTGTACCCCAGTGTTATACAGTGACAGACTTGTACCCACCAGTACTGTACCCCAGTGTTATACAGTGACAGACCTGTACCCACCAGTACTGTACCCCAGTGTTATACAGTGACAGACCTGTACCCACCAGTACTGTACCCCAGTGTTATACAGCGACAGACCTGTGCCCACCTTTCTGTATCGCGGCCTATGGACTTTGTGCTGAACTTTTTGATGTTCTTTTCTACAGGTTCTCCAGAATATGGTGCACTGCGCTGACCTGAGCAATCCCACCAAGCCCCTGCACATTTACCGGGCCTGGGTGGATAAAATAATGTTGGAGTTCTTCCAGCAAGGTGATCGGGAGCGCGAGCGAGGGATGGAAATCAGCCCGATGTGCGACAAGCATACTGCTTCCATCGAGAATACCCAGGTCAGTCGGCTGAATCTCGGTGGCGTTGGAGCGACCAGTGCAAGTACTTGGGGTTGAATGCCAAACCTCCTGGATTGGCCAGGCGCCTCCAGGAATTGAAGGTTCCGCAGACTGCCGCGGTTCATTGAGAAAGCCCACCATCACCTCCTCAGGGCAACTGCAGTTGGACAGTTAACACTGGTGACCCCTCTCCCCCAGTGCCCTGTGTTACTGACTGTATCTCTACTGATGTTAATCCAGCTCCCTCACACTGTCACTCAGTAACCCCTCTCCCCCAGCACCCTGTGTTACTGACTGTATCTCTACTGATGTTAATCCAGCTCCCTCACACTGTCACTCAGTAACCCCTCTCCCCCAGTGCCCTGTGTTACTGACTGTATCTCTACTGATGTTAATCCAGCTCCCTCACACTGTCACTCAGTAACCCGTCTCCCCAGCGCCCTGTGTTACTGACTGTATCTCTACTGATGTTAATCCAGCTCCCCCACACTGTCACTCAGTAACCCCTCCCCCCAGCACCCTGTGTCACTGACTGTATCTCTACTGATGTTAATCCAGCTCCCCCTCACTGTCAGTCAGTAACCCCTCTCCCCTAGCGCCCTGTGTCACTGACTGTATCTCTACTGATGTTAATCCAGCTCCCCCACCCTGTCGCTCAGTAACCCCTCTCCCCTAGCGCCCTGTGTTACTGACTGTAGCTCTACTGATGTTAATCCAGCTCCCTCACACTGTCACTCAGTAACCCCTCTCCCCCAGCACCCTGTGTCACTGACTGTTTCTCTACTGATATTAATCCAACTCCCTCACACTGTCACTCAGTAACCCCTCTCCCCAACGCCCTGTGTTACTGACTGTATCTCTACTGATGTTAATCCAGCTCCCCCACACTGTCACTCAGTAACCCCTCTCCCCAGTGCCCTGTGTTACTGACTGTATCTCTACTGATGTTAATCCAGCTCCCTCACACTGTCACTCAGTAACCCCTCTCCCCCAGCACCCTGTGTTACTGACTGTATCTCTAAATCATGCTTGACTAATCTACTGGAATTTTTTGAGGATGTAACTGGTAAAATATATAAGGGAGAACCAGTGGATGTGGTGTATTTGGACTTTCAGAAGGCTTTCGATAAGGTCCCACACAAGAGATTAGCGTGCAAAATTAAGGCACATGGGATTGGGGGCAAGGTATTGACTTGGATAGAGAACTGGTTGGCGGACAGAAAGCAAAGAGTTGGAATAAACGGGTCGTTTTCCGAGTGGCAGGCAGTGACTAGTGGAGTACCGCAAGGATCGGTCCTAGGACCCCAGCTATTCACAATATATATTAATGATCTGGACGAGGGAATTGGATGTAATATCCCCAAATTTGCAGACGACACAAAGCTGGGCGGGAGGGTAAGCTGCGAGGAGGATGTCGGGAAACTCCAGTACGATTTGGACAGGTTGGGTGATTGGGCAGAAACATGGCAAATGCGCTATAATGTGGATAAATGTGAGGTTATCCACTTTGGTGGCAAAAACAGGAAGGCAGATTATTATTTGAATGGCAATAGATTGGGAGAAGGGGAAGTGCAAAGAGACCTGGGTGTCCTTGTGCACCAGTCACTGAAGGTAAGCATGCAGGTGCAGCAGGCGGTTAAGAAGGCAAATGGTATGTTGGCCTTCGTAGCAAGAGGGTTCGAGTACAGGAACAAGGATGTCTTGCTACAGTTGTACAGGGCCTTGGTGAGACCGCACCTTGAGTATTGTGTGCAGTTTTGGTCACCTTACCTGAGGAAGGACGTTCTTGCCATGGAGGGAGTGCAGCGAAGATTCACCAGGCTGATACCTGGGATGGCAGGAATGACGTATGAGAAGAGATTGTGTCGATTGGGCTTATGCTCACTGGAGTTTAGAAGATTGAGAGGGGATCTCATCGAAACCTATAAAATTCTGCCAGGTCTGGACAGACTAGATGCAGGAAGGATGTTTCTGATGGCCGGGGAGTCCAGAACCAGGGGTCATAGTCTAAGGATAAGGGGTAAGCCATTTAGGACTGAAATGAGGAGGAATTTCTTCACCCAGAGAGTGGTGAACCTGTGGAATTCTCTGCCACAGAGGGTGGTGGAGGCTAGTTCATTAAATATATTCAAGAAAGAGTTGGATATATTTCTTGAGGCTAAAGGGATCAAGGGATATGGGGAAAAGGCAGGGGACAGGGTACTGAATTTGGATGATCAGCCATGATCACATTGAATGGCGGAGCAGGCTCGAAGGGCCGAATGGCCTACTCCTGCTCCTATCTTCTATGTTTCTACTGATGTTAATCCAGCTCCCTCACACTGTCACTCAGTAACCCCTCTCCTCCAGCGCCCTGTGTCACTGACTGTATCTCTACTGATGTTAATCCAGCTCCCTCACACTGTCACTCAGTAACCCCTCTCCCCAGCGCCCTGTGTTACTGACTGTATCTCTACTGATGTTAATCCAGCTCCCTCACACTGTCACTCAGTAACCCCTCTCCCCCAGCGCCGTGTCACTGACTGTATCTCTACTGATGTTAATCCAGCTCCCTCACACTGTCACTCAGTAACCCCTCTCCCCCAGCGCCGTGTCACTGACTGTATCTCTATTGATGTTAATCCAGCTCCCTCACACTGTCGCACAGTATCCACTCTCCCCCAGCGTCCTGTATCACTGACTGTATCTCTACTGATGTTAATCCAGCTCCCTCACACTGTCACTCAGTAACCTCTCTCCCCCAGCGCCATGTCACTGACTGTATCTCTACTGATGTTAATCAGCCCCCTCACACTGTCACTCAGTAACCCCTCTCCCCCAGCACCCTGTGTTACTGATTGTATCTCTACTGATGTTAATCCAGCTCCCTCACACTGTCACTCAGTAACCCCTCTCCCCCAGCACCCTGTGTTACTGATTGTATCTCTACTGATGTTAATCCAGCTCCCTCACACTGTCACTCAGTAACCCCTCTCCCCCAGCGCCCTGTGTCACTGACTGTATCTCTACTGATGTTAATCCAGCTCCCTCACACTGTCACTCAGTAACCCCTCTCCCCCAGCGCCCTGTGTCACTGACTGTATCTCTACTGATGTTAATCCAGCTCCCTCACACTGTCACTCAGTAACCTCTCTCCCCCAGCGCCATGTCACTGACTGTATCTCTACTGATGTTAATCAGCCCCCTCACACTGTCACTCAGTAACCCCTCTCCCCCAGCACCCTGTGTTACTGATTGTATCTCTACTGATGTTAATCCAGCTCCCTCACACTGTCACTCAGTAACCCCTCTCCCCCGCGCCCTGTGTCACTGACTGTATCTCTACTGATGTTAATCCAGCTCCCTCACACTGTCACTCAGTAACCCCTCTCCCCCAGCGCCCTGTGTCACTGACTGTATCTCTACTGATGTTAATCCAGCTCCCTCACACTGTTAGATTCGGTATGTCCCGTAAACCTGTTTCCCCATTCAGGTTATCAACATTCACGACTGAAAAGAAAAATATTGAAAGTAAATTGGCAGCAGCTCGGAAATATCAAACGATTACAATGAACTCTAATTACGATTGAGAAGTAAACTGGTTCTGAACAGTAAGGCTCATTCTGCAAACCTCCACTGCCCTCTACTGGCCATTTCTCCAGTATTATGCCACTGGTTGCCAACCCTCCCGGACTGACCTGGAGTCTCCAGGAATTAAAGATGAAATTCCTGTGAGACTCTGGGAGAAAAACCATACGGGGGGTTAAAAGAATTGTGTGTTTTTTTTCCACTTGAGCCCATAATCTAGGCTGTCACTCCCAGTGCGGTACTGAGGGAGTGCTGCACTGTCGGAGGTGCCGTCTTTCAGATGAGACGTTGAACCGAGGCCCCGTCTGCTCTCTCAGATGGATGTAAAAGATCCCACAGCCACTATTTCGAAGAAGAGCAGGGGAGTTCTCCCCGGGGTCCTGGGGCCAATATGTATCCCTCAATCAACATCACTAAAAACAGATTTTCTGGTCATTATCACATTGCTGTCTGTGGGAGCTTGCTGTGCGCAAATTGGCTGCCGCGTTTCCCACATTACAACAGTGACTCCACTTCAAAAGAAGTTCGTTGGCTGTGAGACGTTTTGGGACGTCCTGAGCTGGTGAAAGGCGCTATAGAAATGCAAATCTTTCTTAGCTTCTTTGAGAATTTAATTATAAAAATATTGAAGATGCGAAAAAGGCTATTTGACCAGGCGAGGCAGGTGGTCCTGTGACGAAAGCTCCAGGAATATGTCCGTGGTGGGTAGAAGGGGAGGGGGACATTTCTGGGTCACATCCCAGCAGAAGAGGGTGCAGATAGAGAGAAACTATTTCCTCTGGTGGCCGGGTGAGTCCAGAACAAGGGGGCAGAACCTTAAAATTAGAGCCAGGCCGTTCAGGGGTGATGTCAGGAAGCACTTCTTCACACAAAGGGTGGTGGAAATCTGGAACTCTCTCCCCCAAAAAGGTCACTTGGAGGTTTCAAGACTGAGGTCTCCTCTACATTGGGGAGACCAAACGCAGATTGGGTGACCACTTTGCGGAACACCTCCGTTCAGTCCGTAAGGGGGACCCCGAGCTTCCGGTGGCCTGTCACTTTAATTCACCGCTCCATTCCCACTCGGACCTCACCGTCCTCGGCCTCTTGCATTGTTCCACGGAAACCCAGCGTAAGCTCGAGGAACAGCACCTCATCTTCCGATTAGGCACTTTACAGCCTTCCGGACTCAACACAGAGTTCAACAATTTCAGATCATAACCTCGGCCCCTATTACATTTTTACTTATATTTTTTATCCACACCTTTGTTTTGGTTGCCCCCCCCTTTCCTTTTTTTCTCTCTCCCACATGACAGCTGTCTCCCATTCTGCCAGCGCATTTCACACCTAATCTAGAGCCGTCTTTTGTCTCCACTAGTCCAATCACCATCTCGTCTGGTTTTGAATACCTCTTAATGTCTCTTCACTTCTTTTGTTCTCTCCCAGCCCTGCCTTTCAATCTATTTAATTTCCTTTCCAGTTTTGAAAAAGGGTTAGACCCGAAACGTCGACTCTAATTTCTCTCCACGGATGTTGCCTGGCCTGCTGAGTTTTTCCATCATTTTCTGTTGTTATTTCGATAGACTTTTGTTCGGTAAGGATAGGAAGGGATACGGAGCAAAGGTGGGGAGATGGAGTTGAGGTGCAGATCAGCCGGGATCTCATTGAACAGAGGGGCTGAATAACCTACTCCAAATTCCTAGGACATAAAGGGAGAAAATGGAAATAGAAATGGTGGAACCCATTTTCCTGATTAGATTTTCCTTTTTTCCCCCACTCTGACAGGTTGGATTTATTGATTTCATCGTTCATCCTCTCTGGGAGACCTGGGCCGATCTGGTGTATCCAGATGCCAAAGAGATATTGGACAACCTGGAAGACAACCGCGACTGGTTTCACAGCATGGTCCCTCGCACTCCGCCCTCCCCGACCTTGACGGAGGGGCAGAAAGGTGATCCGCATGTGGTCAGCGATAATATCCTGCTGGACGTCACCGGGGACATGGAGCGGTACAGCAGGAAGAGCACGGAGCTGAGCTCATTTGAGGAGATGCACAGTTGCAGCAGCCCGGGCAGCCTGGACACCGACTTCTCCGAGTCGTCCGAGAGCCAGGACCCCGGCAAGACCACCGCCTACAGTAACTGGCAAGGTGGGAGCAGCCCGCTGTCCCGGACGGTGCCCTACGACAGCGAGCTGGCCAACACCTCACAGGATTCGGATAGCAGCATACCAGACAGCAGGCATCGGGAGCGTGTCGCCCACCCGAGCGTCCGGCTCAAAATCCGGCCTCGCAAGGAACCCAAACAGCTTCCAGAGGAGACGCTGGAAGAGACTGAGCAAAGTAGAACACAAAATCCTGTAAACAAGGAAGGCAACCTTGCAGATCTTCCACTGGGCACATAACGAGATGGAGACATTGTCTATTATATAATAAATTCTTTATTTTTCTGGTATGGAAGCACACAAATCACCTGTTGCTTTAAACGTCAAGCAGCTGGGATCTTTCGTTGCTTGCTGGTCCCTGGTTTTTTTTTTGTTGAGACAGGAAGAGACAATTTGGCCGGAGGCAGCCACAACAGTTGTAAGCAACCAAAAAGGACACACACGCGGTGCGGTGATTTTTCTCTCTCTCTGGGCGAGAGATGGAGATAATTAAAAAGAAAAAAAATCACTGGCAAGCAAGGGTGCCAAACTAAACCTGCGGGAGGAATAAAGGAAAGCGGACAGAGCCGGGAAGAAATATCATGAAGCCAGCTTGGAGAGAAAGAGAGAGAAAAGTTTATATTTTCCATTTTTAAAATATTTTCAGCAAAAAAAAAATGTTTAAAAAAAGAAGAAAAAAATGTTTTTAAATATAGCTGGGGGAGAGGGTGCATGTGGCAAAGCAAGAAGTGCAGTCGTCGCTGGTCTGCTCAGAACTGTCGCTCGAACTGGAAGGGGTTGAAAAGTTGGATCATGGCACCGAGTCAAGCACTGCACGGACTAGACTGGAGAACACAAGAAATCAGATGCTTTTTTAATTGAATTGTACACTGTCAGCGGCGTAACAGGACTTTTATTCGGGTACAAAAAAGCGTTTAAAAGGAGGGTTCGTCGATCCTTTTTTTAAAAGAAAAAGTGATCTGTATTTTTCTTAAATGAATATTTTTAGCAATTTTTTTTACACAATTTGACTTGTGATTATGTGAGCCTTGGATTGGACCATGTTGACTGCTGCCCTGTGTCTGTGTCTGTACATGAGGTGTCTGTGTGTGTGTCTGTGTGTCTGTCTGTGTGTGTCTGTGTCTGTGTGTGTGCCTGTGTGTCTGTGTGTGTGTCTGTGTCTGTCTGTGTGTCTGTCTGTGTGTGTGCCTGTGTGTCTGTGTGCGTGTCTGTGAGGTTTGTGTGTGTGAGGTGTGACGGGGGAATATCTCACGCTGGTTATAGCGTGATTTCGGTTTTCAGTTACAGTCTGTCTCTCTCTGTTCCCACTACATCATTCGAAAATCTGCATGAATTATCTGCCCAAACACCAACCAGTGCTAGTTTCTTTGTTAAGAGGTAACGCAGGGGTTTGGGGGGTGGCGACGAGGCTGGGGGGGGGGGAATATTTACCAAACAACAAACAAAACCTCATTATTGCAGACTCGGTGTAGTGGGTGGGTGAGTGGGGCTCAGGGTTGGGGGTGTGTGTGTGTCACAGAACTCATTAGCAGTACGTGTTGAGTTTGGACACTAACTGTCTCAAACTTGAGCCAAACCAGTGGAATAAGACCTTGTTTTCATGTCAATCATTGCGAAGGGGGCTTTGGTATATTTTTACACCTTAAGATAAACATGCCCCTCAGGGGCCGATGTTTGGGATGAGGATGAAGGAACCAGGGGAACCCCTCGAAGGGGAAGTTTAGCTATGCAAAAACACTGAGATATTGCAAGGAAAGGTTACAAGTTAAAGGAGGGGCACTCTTAATTGCTGAATTGGAAGTGAAAATGAAGTGGCCTGAGATTGTGTCCACACTGGCTTGGAAGGGGTATCTTACATAGTATTTACAGCACAGAAACAGGCCATTCGGCCCGACTGCTCCGTGCTGGTGTTTATGCTCCGCACGAGCCTCCTCCCACCCCTCTTCATCTCACCCCATCACCATATCCTTCTATTCCTTTCTCCCTCATGTGTTTATCCAGCTTCCCCTTAAATGTATCTATACTATTCGCCTCAACCACTCCCTGTGGTAGCGAGTTCCACATTCTCACCACTCTCCGGGGAAAGAAGTTTCTCCTGAATTCCCTATTGGATTTATTAGTGACTCTCTTATATTGATGGCCCCTAGTTCTGGTCTCCCCCACAAGTGGAAACATCCTCTCTACGTCTACCCTATCGAACCCTTTCATAATCTTGAAGACCTCTATCAGGTCACCCCTCAGTCTTCTCTTTTCTAGAGAAAAGAGGCCCAGCCTGTTCAGCCTTTCCTGATAGGTATAAACTCTCAGTTTTGGTATCATTTTAGTAAATCTGTTTTGCACCTTCTCCAGCGCCTCTATAATTTATAATATGGAGACCAGAGCAGTGCACAGTGACGTAAGAAAACTACTAGGCACTTGGTCTAAGCGTTAAACAAAGCTTTAATCAACTGTTTTACAACATGGAGGTCTAGTTGTGTCCTTCACTAGTTCCTGTTAAGAATGTCCTGCGCAAGCTGGGTCTGTGCCCGAGTATTTATACTCTCCCTGGACAGCGCCGCCCGCAGGCCGCTCAGTATCATTTCATAAGTCTTTCTTTCATGAATGTAGATTCATGTCACACAGTACCTTAATGACTGATAAGAATGCCCCCTTCTGCCCCTGAGATACCAGGCTCTAGAGCTGTACCAAAGCTTTGCTGTGAAACCAGGGCTAATTGCAGCACATGAGTGGTGGCCCGTGCGCTCGAGACATTGGAGAAGGTAACGAAGGCTAGTGATGAGGATGGCAGGATTTGCTGCAATTTCTCTTCAATCGGAGACCCAAAGGAAGTAGGACATTTTGCGCTGTGTGCAGAGATGCTTTAATGGTCCATCTCCCCTTTCCCCTCCCCAAACTGGACTAATTCCGGCCCCACGTTTGCCTTTGGCACCCTTAGTGGCTTACTTTTTAAATGCGTCCACTTTGATGACTTTTAGCAAGGTGGTGAAGATTAGCCCAGAATGCCATGGCGCTGTCCCATTGAAGGGCTTGTACAGAACCCGCACCGTAAGAGAGAGTGCCCCAGGGTGGGTCACAGGGGAGAGCGCGCATCCAGTAATATTGGGAGAGTCGGGTGAAAGCCAGATGAAAAAAGGTCAGATTTTTTGAGGAGACTTTTGGAGGCAGGCGGGGTGGGTGGGGGAAGCGGGGTTTAAGGAAGGGGCTCCATCAGCTGGAATCTAGACATTTGAGGGGTACAGGGAAGGCCAGAGTCGGAGGTGGTTGGGATTCCTTCCACTGCGGATCCAATTCAGAGGATTCCGTGCCGAATTTGTCCTCTTATCAGCATTCATTCGCCCATCCCTCAGGCCCCGTTGTGTTACAGAGGATGAATCTTTGCTGCTCCAAACCACATTTCCAATCTGAAGAAAATTCTGCACAACGGGAATTCATTTTTATTTATTTTCCCTTTCCCGATTCGTATGTTTCCTGTTTTTTTTGAGAAAGGCCGGTTGGGGGAAAGACCCCAGCCTGGAGCTGGCTGAGACAAACCTGAGCTTTAAAGCACTGAATGTATCTGCCGTCAAAACCATGGAGTTTTAGAGTAAGGGTGTCCTGGGCTGGGGAACCAGAGTGGTGGAGGGCAGCATTGAAATCCACGGTCCAGGCATTAAAGCTTTTTGAAGCGTCCCTCGTTTCTGTTCCATCCCTGGTTTTAAAGTGGCAGTGTGAGAGAGGTTGGTGCGTTGAGCTCAATTGTGACGATGCTTTAGAATAGAATGGCTTGCTCGTTTGTGTTGGGGAAGGTGAAAGGTCATTTGAGGGGCAGCTGATTTAGGGACACGGTGGAATTTAGCGGACTGGGTCACACTTTGCCCACCTGTCTCTTCCTGACTCTGATAGAGGCATCGGGGCCTTAAACACGCAGGAAGGTCAGAGGGCAATAATCAGCAAGAGTGACCAGGGTTTTCTTTTAAATTATTCATTCTTGGGATGTGGGCGTCGCTGGCAAGGCCGGCATTTATCACCCATCTCCTAGTTGCCCCTCGAGGTGGTGGTGGTGGTGGTGGGCCGCCTTCTTGAACCGCTGCAGCCCATGCGGTGCAAGTGCTCCCACAGTCGGGAGTTCCAGGATTTTGACCCAGCGATGGTCAAGGACTTTGCAGGGTCGTAGTCGACTGGGCTGGGCGAGCCTTCGCTGTGTCCTGATTCGATGCCTAGGTCGCAGCCAAGTGGCCCGCCCAGTATCATTCTCTGTTGCGGCTTGATCCAGCCGAGTGGCTCGCTAGGCCGTTTCAGAGGGGCGGTTAAATACCAACCACATTTTGGCATGTTCATAAACATAACACTTGCCTGTCATGGTGACCAGATCCCCTTCCGCTTGTCCCTTGGGCAGCCAGCTGTTTTTTGTGTGAGATTAGAACCATTCCCTGCTTTAAACCTCTACTGGGGAAGGGAAAAATAACTTGGACCTGTGTCAAGGCGTTTGTATGTTTTCCAGCAACTCAATGATTTGGATGTTCCTCTTGAGTTCAACAGTCTTGGGTTTGGATTGGGCTGGACCTTTCAGCCGATGTTCTGAAGTATATGAACTGCGGCGAGTCTGAAGCCTCCCATGTGAATGTGTCTCAGGCTGGTCGACTGCAGGGTGAAAGTTCCACGAGAAGCAGAGTCTCCACATTTCTCCGGGAAATTCAGCCCGCTGCTTAACCCGTATCTTGGCGGGTGACCCGTTTCGTGCAAAGGCAGCGATCAGCCCCGGCAGCAGAAGCTGGAGCAGCTCCTCGTGTTCGCACTGGGCAAGCTCCAGGATCCAGCTGGATTGGCCCCACTTCTGCGCGAACGCGTTTGATCGCAGGTCCCACGGGCCAACGGGATGGTACTGAGAGCGTTCCCCTCATCCTCATCACCCGAGTAGAATTAACCCATTCGCCTCGGGAATGAGATGAGGCTCAATGGTCACTGAGGGTGGATCCCATTTCTTGAAATGGTGAGCTTTTATTTTTGGAACCCATTTCAAAACCGCCCCAGCAGTCTTGCTCCAGCTCTCGAAGGGGCCACATTCAATAGTCACCATCAGAGTTACTATCATCTGTTAACCGCCAACATTAAGGCACATTTAGGGCGACATTTGCGCCTATCTATGGTATATTTTGCAGATGGCGCACGCTTCCTGCAAGTGTCACACTTAACTTTCTGTCACACTTTCCCGGTCACCCTTGGTTGATGGGACAGAATTTGGTTTATCCAGTGAAGCAATGGTGCCAGGGCGGTACGGTGTGCATTACCTGGCACAACACCCCACTAAAAGACACACGGATCCTCCGTCTCAGCATGAGGAATCTCACGCGGGTTCAGCTAGTTCCAGGTGTTGAAGAACCACAGCAGGCTCTTGAGTTATTTCATTTCACGTTAACTCCCCCCTCCCCACACGCGCTTCCCAAAACTCTGACCTTATTTCTGCGCCGGTGGGTGCAACCCGTGCCTTCGTCGCTGACCGAGAGACGGTCTAAGTGTTGCCATGCATCAACCAAGCCCTCGCCGGTCCAGCATCCTAAACAAAATACCGAGCTCCGATGCCATGCCACACAGGACAAGGGCAAAGCACCCACCTGACAACAGTTGGGTACGGAGACCCCCCCCCCCCCCCGAGTCACCAGTGCCACCGGGCTGCCCCCCTGTCCACATACCCCGTGCCATTCCGCGTCCGGCCAACCTTTCCACAACCTTCCAACTCGAGCTCAACGCACGCATACACGCGTAAAGAAATGAGACGTATTTTCCTGTATATGAAGGAACAGAATTATAGATGTCATTATTGACAGAGAACGCCTTTTCACGCAGAACTTTTCAACAACAAAAAAAGTATTTGTGTCAGGAGCGGGGAGGGGTGCTGGGATGGAGTTAATGTTTCTCGATCGCCCTGTTATGTATAAATGTTAATGTCCAAGAAATGTAGAATTTTTTTTTCCGCAACCCTTAATTTTAATTATTTGTTTCTCCTCTCTTGTTTTCACTCTGTGTAATTGTTGTAATTAAGTTCACTATTTATTCTGGTCTGTATAGGAGCATCTTTCCTGAAGGAATGGTGCGGGGGTCCCTGTTTAAAGCTCTGATTTAGAGTATAAGAGTAGTATCTCTACCTGTAAGATGTTGTAGATGTAATATATGTACACACTGCTCAATATAAAGTTTTCAATAATACGCTGATTGTACTCGTATGGTATTGTGGAACTGGGGCTGTGCCTTAAACTTCTCTGAAGGTCTATCCCTGTGCTCGCTGACCTACTTTAGCTCCCGGTCCAGCAATGCCTCCATTTTAACATTTTAAAACATAAGAACATAAGAAATAGGAGCAGGAGTCGGCCATTCGGCCCCTCGAGCCTGCTCCGCCATTCAATAAAATCATGGCTGATCTTCGACCTCAACTCCACTTTCCCGCCTGATCCCCATATCCCTTGATTCCCCGAGAGTCCAAAAATCTATCGATCTCAGCCTTGAATATACTCAATGACTGGAATTCTCTGCCCCAGAGGGCTGTGGAGGCTCAAAGATTCACCACCCTCTGAGTGAAGAAATTCCTCCTCATCTCAGTCCTAAATGGCCGACCCCTTATCCTGGGACTATGCCCCCTAGTTCTGAACTCTCCAGCCAGGGGAAACAGCCTCTCAGCATCTACCCTGTCAAGCCCTCTAAGAATTTTATATGTTTCAAAGAGATCACCTCTCATTCTTCTAAACTCCAGAGAATATAGGCCCAATCTACTCATCATTGTTTTCAAATCCCTACTTTGGCATCTTAGCCCTACAACCCTTTGAGATCTCTGCGTTCCTCCAATTCTGCCCTCTTGCCTACCCCGATTTTCATCGATCCACCATTGCCAGCCATGCCTTCAGCTGCCTGGGCCCTAAGCTCTGGAATTCCCTCCCTAAACCTCTCCGCCTCTCTCTCCTCCTTTAAGATGCCCCTTAAAACCGACCTCTTCCCTGCCCTAATATCTCCTTATGTGGCTCAATGCCAAATCTGTGTCTGATAATCGCTCCTGTGAAGCGACTTGGGACGTTTTACTACGTTAAAGGCGCTATATAAATGCAGGTTGTTATGGTTTAATACCACCAACAAATGATGCGACCATGCTCTTGGTGCTTCCCTTCAGCACTTCTGTGAACTACAGCACGTGGTATTCCTTGGTCACTAAATCCGGTCTCTGTACACAGCGAGAGTCTGGTTTTATTTCACACGAACTTGCAATCTCCTGATTACCTGACTCCACACTTGAAGAAAAGTGCTGGTTCCCGTTTGCCGCGGATGGACCTTGTGAATTTAACTCTGACTTTCAGTGTGAGCAGTTGCTGAAGCCGCCATTTTGAATTCTCCGCTGAACAGCCAGTTAAATGAGAGAGGGAAAGAAAGACTTGTATTTCTCCAGCGCCTTTCACCACCACCGAACGTCCCAAGGCGCTTTACAGCCAATGAAGTACTTTCTGAAGTGTAGTCACTGTTGTAGGAAACGCGGCAGCCAATTTGCGCACAGCAAGCTCCCACCATCAGCAATGTGATAATGACCAGATCATCTCTTTTAAGTGATGTTGTTTGAGGGATAAATATTGGCCAGGACTCCGGGGAGAACTCCCCTGCTCTTCTTCAAAATAGTGCCATAGGATCTTTTATGTCCACCTGAGAGAACAGACGGGGCCTTGGTTTAATGTCTCATCTGAAAGACGGCACCTCCGACAGTGCAGCACTCCCTCAGCACTGCCCCTCCGACAGTGCAGCACTCCCTCAGCACTGCCCCTCTGACAGGGCAGCACTCCCTCAGCACTACCCCTCCGACAGGGCAGCACTCCCTCAGCACTGCACTGGAGTGTCAGCCTGGATTTTTGTGCTTGAGTCTCTGGAGTGGGACTTGAACCCACAACCCTCTGACTCAGAGGCGAGGGTGCTGCCCACTGAGCCACGGCTGACACTGTATGAGAGAATGAGAGATGTCCATCTCCCTCCACTCCAGGCTGAACTTCTAAATTAACTGATTTTCTCAAGATTCCTCTTGTTTGATCTGTGTTGGGGCCTCAACTATTCACCGTATTTATTAACGACTTAGATGATGCGATGGAAAGCCACGTATCCAAGTTTGCCGATGACACAAAGATAGGTGGCACTGTAAGCAGCGTAGATGGAAGCATAAAATTGCAAAGCGATATTAATAGATTAAGTGAATGGGCAAAACTGTGGCAAATGGATTTCAACGTTAGCAAGTGTGAGGTCATTCAGTTTGGACCTAAAAAGGATAGAACAGGGGACTTTCTAAATGGTGAAAAGCTAAAACAGTGGAGGTCCAAAGAGACTCGGGGGGTCCAGGTACATCGATCATTAAAATGTCATCAACAGGTACAGAAAATAATCAAAAAGGCCAACGGAATGCTGGCCTTTATATCTAGAGGACTAGAATACAAGGGGGTAGAAGTTATGCTGCAGCTGTACAAAGCCCTGGTTAGACCACACCTGGAGCACTGGGAGCAGTTCTGGGCACCACACCTTAGGAAGGATATATTGGCCTCGGAGGGAGTGCAGCGTAGGTTTACCAGAATGATACCCGGACTCCAAGGGTTAAGTTACGAGGAGCGATTACACAAACTAGGGTTGTATTCCCTGGAATTTGGAAGGTTAAGGGGTGATCTGATCGAAGTTTTCAAGATATTAAGGGGAACAGATAGGATAGAAAAAAAGAAAGACTTGCATTTATATAGCGCCTTTCATGACCACCAGACCTCTCAAAGTGCTTTGCAGCCAATGAAATACTTTTGCAGTGTAGTCACTGTTGTAATGTGGGAAACACGGCAGCCAGTTTGAGCACAGCAAGCTCCCACAAACAGCAATGTGATAATGACCAGATCATCTGTTTTTTTGTTAAGGGATAAATATTGGCCCCAGGACACCGGGGAGAACTCCCCCTGCTCTTCTTTGAAATAGTGGCCGTGGGATCTTTTACATCCGCCTGAGAGAGCAGACGGGGCCTCAGTTTAACATCTCCTCCGAAAGATGTTTACAGAGAGAAACTATTTCCGCTGGTTGGGGATTCTCGGACTAGGGGGCATAGTCTAAAAGTTAGAGCCAGGCCTTTCAGGAGTGAAATTAGGAAACACTTCTACACACAAAAGGTGGTAGAAGTTTGGAACTCTCTTCCGCAAATGACAATTGATGCTAGATCAATTGTTCATTTTAAATTGGAGACTGATAGATTTCTGTTAACCAAAGGTATTAAGGGATACGGGGCAAAGGCGGGTATATGGAGTTAGGTCGCAGAACAGCCATGATCTCATTGAATGGCGGAACAGGCTCGAGGGGCTGAATGGCCTCCTCCTGTTCCAGTGTTTCAGCCACCTGCTGTCCTGTCAATCGTGGCAGACTTATTTTTTAAATGGAAGTTTCGGAGCTGCCCTCGATGACTCAGTAAGTAAATGCACCGCCCGGTGTATAAACTCAGAATCCACGCAGCTAGAGTTTCTCTTTGCCTGACATAGATTGTGCAGTTTTGGTCGCCTTATCTGAGGAAGGATGTTCTTGCCATGGAGGGAGTTCAGTGAAGATTCACCAGGCTGATACCTGGGATGGCAGGAATGACGTATGAGGAGAGATTGGGTCGATTGGGCTTATATTCGCTGGAGTTTAGAAGAATGAGAGGGGATCTCATTGAAACTTATAAAATTCTAACAGGACTAAACAGACTAGATGCAGGAAGGATGTTCCCGATGGTCGGGGAGTCCAGAACCAGGGGTCACAGTCTAAAGATAAGGGGTAAGCCATTTAGGACTGAGATGAGGAGGAATTTCTTCACCCAGAGAGTGGTGAACCTGTGGAATTCTCTACCACACAGGGCAGTTGAAGCCAATTCATTAAATATATTCAAGAAGGAGTTGGATATATTTCTTAAGGCTAAAGGGATCAAGGGATATGGGGAGAAAGCAGGGACAGGGTACTGAATTTGGATGATCAGCCATGATTGCATTGAATGGCGGAACAGGCTCGAGGGGCCGAATGGCCTACTCCTGCTCCTATCTTCTATGTTTCTATGGAGTGCACACTCTCTCCCCACAGTGACCACATTTACTTAGGCTCAAGTTACGCACAACCAAGACTTTGTCTTGACAACCTATGAGCAGGTTTAGCTCAGGTTAACCAGCTAAAGCTGGAGCAGCCTACCAGCACAGAGCACTGATACACTTTCCTCTGCTTGTCCCGCCAGCACCATGTTACCATTAGCTTGCAGGACTGACTGGCGCCAACAGGAGGAAGCCCACTCCTATTGGCAGGTCTCATTACTACATCAGGCTGGTTGGTCAATCACATGGTCTCAAGATGTCCCAAAGTGCTCCACAGCCAATGAATTACTTTTTCAGTATCTCCATTGCTGCTTTGTAGGTAAACGACGCAGCCAATTTACACACAGCAAGATCCCACAAGCAGCAATGAGTCCCGTTCACCCATCACCCCCCTGTGCTCGCTGACCTACATTGGCTCCCAGTCCGGCAACACCTCAATTTTAAAATTTTCATCCTTGTTTTCAAATCTCTCCATGGCCTCGCCCCTCCCTATCTCTGTAACCACCTCCAGCCCTACAACCCTCCGAGATCTCTACACTCCTCCAATTCTGGCCTTTTGAGCATCCCCCGATTTTAATCGCTCCACCATTGGCGGCCATGCCTTCAGCTGCCTGGGCCCTAAGCTCTGGAATTCCCTCCCTAAACCTCTCCGCCTCGCTACCTCTGTCTCCTCCTTTAAGACCCTCCTTTAAACCTACCTCTTTGACCAAGCTTTTGGTCACCTGTCCTAATATCTCCTTACGTGGCTCGGTGTCAAATGTTGTATGACACTCCTGTGAACCGCCTTGGGATGTTTTACTACGTTAAAGGCGTTATATAAATGCAAGTCATTGTTGTTGTGTCTGTTTTGGTGGTGTTGGTTGAGGGATAAATGTTGACCACTGGGAGAACTCCCTGATCTTCTATGAAGAATGCCATTGGCTCTTTTATGCCCACCTGAATCGGCAAACAGAGCTTGGTTTAACATCTCATCCAAAATGTGGCACTTCCAACAATGCAGCACTCCCTCAGTGCATTGCTAACCAAGATAACCCACTCAAATCCTGGAGAGGGGCTCATGGTTGCCAACTGTCCAGGATTACCCTGGAGTCTCCAGGAGTTGAAGGTTAATCTCCAGGACTCGGCAGCGAGCAACACCTGGAAAGAAAATTCATTTGGGCGTCAGAAAAAATTGTGTTTTCATTTTATTTTAACTTTATTGTTTATTAGTTATAAAAATATTAGCGATGGAAAGAAAAGGTTGTTTGATTGGATGGAGCAGGAGGTCATGTGATGAAACCGCCAGGAATATGTCCAAACAGAGTTGGCGACCTTAGTAGGGCTTGAACCCATGACCTTCTAACAAAAGAATGACTTGCATTTCTATAGCGCCTTTCACAACCTCAGGACATCCCAAAGTGCTTTACAGCCAATGAAGTGTTTTTTGAAGTGGAGTCACTGTTGTAATGTAGGATGCGTGGCAGCCAATTTGTGCACAGCAAGATCCCACAAACAGCTGCTTTTCTTCTTAGGCAGTCCCTCGGAACCGAGGATGACTTGCTTCCACATTAAAAATGAGTTCTCAAGTGACTGATGAGTCCAATGTGGGACCTACAGTCTCTGTCACAGGTGGGGCAGACGGTGGTTGAAGGGGCGGGCGGGGTGCTTGGGTTGACGTGCGCTCCTTCCGCTGCCCTGCGCTTGGCTTCCACTTGCTCCCAGCGAAGAGACTCGAGGTGTTCGGAGCCTTCCCGGATGCAAACTGCATTGTGATAATGACCAGACAATCTGTTTTAGTGATGTTGGTTGAGGGATAAATATTGGCCCCAGGGCACTGGGGAGAACGCGCCCTTGCTCTTCTTCGAAATAGTGGCCGTGGGATCACCTAAGGGAGCCGACGGCTTCTGGGTTTAACGTACCGTGCGGAGGTCGGCTCCCTCGGCACCGCACTGGGAGTGTCGGCCTGGATTTTTGTGCCCAAGTCACCGAGAGCGGGGACTTGAACCCACGACGTCCTGACGCAGAAGGCGAGCGCGCTGCCCGCTGAGCCACGGCTGACGACGGGGAAGAGAGAGCTACCAGCCAAAGCCGTGAGCTAGTGGAGACCTCCCTCGTTTCAGGGCGTGAGCCTGCCATTGCCCACGGCCTGGCCTGGCCTGGCTGTGGCACTGGAACCCACCGGACCCCCCCAATTACCAGCCAAGGGGCAAGTAGCAGGCAAGGCTGCTGTGGCTACGACTCCTCCCACCGACAGGCGGCGCTGCAGCCGGAGGACTCACCCTTGGCATGACGTCACCAATAATGCATTATGCATGAGCACCCCTTGCGTCATTAATTATGCAGGGCGGTGCAGAGTGGAGCTTGCGAGCTTTCTTTTGCTTTTTTGAAGCCTCGTCATTTCAGTTCATCCGGAGAGCCAATTCTGACACTAAATTATGCTGGAAATAGAACAAATTTGCGTGGTGTGGACGTGTTAAAGAGATGCAACCTAATGAATAATTAATATCTAAACAATTAATTATTCATAAGGCCTAGCTTACTCCCAATAAATTGCACATTTTAGCCGCCTGCCTGGTCCAATTGCATTTGCACTAATGATTAACTGGGTTCAACATTTAAAAAATAGAAATAGCAAGCAAAAAAAACCCCCAATGCTAGCCACGTCATGATTGGTAGGACACTCATGACGTCAGTGTGAATAATTCATAAGCTGTTGAATAAATTAACATTTACCCAATTTTTTGTTGCATTGGAGTGCTGACATCGGATGTAAATTCACTGAGGTTCAGTATTTGGTTGCTGGTGGCTGCAAAATGAAAATAACCAACAGCAAGAAAAGGTGCATCTTGAGCCAGTGACTGGGGATGCTCTGGCTTGCTATTGGCTGCTGGAGGTGTCAATCAATCCATGGAGCCGGAGTCCCGCCCCCCTCCCGGGCTCGCCGGGCAGTGACGTCAGGCGGAGCTGTCAATCAGCCGCGGTGCTGCTGCAGGTGCTGCAGTGTTTGCAGAGTCTGGCACTGAGGCAAACGCTTTAAAGGTAAGGGTTTAAGGGGAAGGGAAGGGGGCACTAGGGGGCCGAATGCACAGCACAGGGCATCAGATTGCAATCGTTGCATTTAATCTAATCATTTAATATTTTTTAAAATTGCAACACCGTCTCTGTTTATATTTGCAATTTTTTTTAATAACCTTCATTTGACATAGGTTGCCAGAGAGTTGGGGGGAGATGAAAAGGGGGAAAGGGTGGTGAGGGGAGGCAAATTGAAGCTTATAATCAATGCATTGTTTTCTCTAAAAGGTCGCAGGGTTTTTTTTGTGGTAATGTCTGATGCTGGAATTGATGGCAATCTTTGGTTCATTCATCCCTGCCAGCCCTGTGTCATTGCATGTCTTGTCATTGCAGCCGCTTTCACCAGATGCATCCGAAAGCAGCAACCTTATGTGGTGCTGAGGCTGCACTGAAGCAGAGCCTTTTTACCCTGTATCAGTGACACTGACACCAGTGGTATCGCCCTGTGCCTCTCCACTGCAGATATGCTGAATGGGGAGGGGGAGAAGGGGAAAGAAGCACTGACACATTTCCTATTGGGACACTGGCTGAACGGATTAGATAAATTGTTACAGAAATTAACTACAAACAAATTGCAGTGTGAACTGTGCCGGTGCATGTACAATATATTCAGTGCTCTGTGCGGATGGGTAGTATATATACAACGTATCTTCACATGAATAAAACCACAAATATGGTTAGAAAATGGTTACTAGGTGACATTTTCTTTCCAATAGAGGGCAAGCGACTTCCAGCTGGAGTGCAGTGGATCTGTGCTGGAAGAACTCGTTCCTACGTTTATTTATAATCTGCCCAACAGAGGGCACAAGCCTGGCAGGAGTGGTATAGGGTTTGTGTGCTCTGGCTGTACAAGGACTGGTCTCAGCCCGTTAGAGGGCACCGAGCTGATAGCTCAGTGTTGGCACAGGGCTAAGGTTACTCATGTCAGGAACGAGGGAAAAAATCAATCCCATCCTGTGCACTGAAGTGATGTAGGGTAATTTTGTATCTGCTGATCTTAATGTGTTCCCTACAATTGCTGCCGCCACCAGTACTGTACCCCAGCGTTATACAGTGACAGACCTGTACCCACCAGTACTGTACCCCAGTGTTATACAGTGACAGACCTGTACCCACCAGTACTGTACCCCAGTGTTATACAGTGACAGACCTGTACCCACCAGTACTGTACCCCAGTGTTATACAGCGACAGACCTGTACCCACCAGTACTGTACCCCAGTGTTATACAGTGACAGACCTGTACCCACCAGTACTGTACCCCAGTGTTATACAGTGACAGACCTGTACCCACCAGTACTATACCCCAGTGTTATACAGTGACAGACCTGTACCCACCAGTACTGTACCCCAGTGTTATACAGTGACAGACCTGCACCCACCAGTACTGTACCCCAGTGTTATACAGTGACAGACCTGCACCCACCAGTACTGTACCCCAGTGTTATACAGTGACAGACCTGTACCCACCAGTACTGTACCCCAATGTTATACAGCGACAGACCTGGACCCACCAGTACTGTACCCCAGTGTTATACAGTGACAGACCTGTACCCACCAGTACTGTACCCCAGTGTTATACAGTGACAGACCTGTACCCACCAGTACTGTACCCCAGTGTTATACAGTGACAGACCTGTACCCACCAGTACTGTACCCCAGTGTTAGTGACAGACCTGTACCCACCAGTACTGTACCCCAGTGTTATACAGTGACAGACCTGTACCCAGCACTATTGTACCCCAGTGTTATGCAGTGACAGACCTGTACCCACTAGTACTTTACCCATGTTATAGTGACAGACCTGTCCCCACCAGTACTGTACCCCAGTGTTAGTGACAGACCTGTACCCACCAGTACTGTACCCCAGTGTTATACAGTGACAGACCTGTACCCACCAGTACTGTACCCCAGTGTTATACAGTGACAGACCTGTACCCACCAGTACTGTACCCCAGTGTTAATCAATGACAGACCTGTGCCCACTAGTACTGTACCCCAGTGTTATACAGTGACAGACCTGTACCCACCAGTACTGTACCCCAGTGTTAGTGACAACCTGTACCCACTAGTACTTTACCCGTGTTATAGTGACAGACCTGTCCCCACCAGTACTGTACCCCAGTGTTACAGTGACACACCTGTACCCACCAGTACTGTACCCCAGTGTTATACAGTGACAGACCTGTACCCACCAGTACTGTACCCCAGTGTTATACAGTGACAGACCTGTACCCGCCAGTACTGTACCCCAGTGTTATACAGCAACAGACCTGTACCCACCAGTACTGTACCCCAGTGTTATACAGCGACAGACCTGCACCCACCAGTACTGTACCCCAGTGTTATACAGTGACAGACCTGTACCCACCAGTACTGTACCCCAGTGTTATACAGTGACAGACCTGTACCCACCAGTACTGTACCCCAGTGTTATACAGTGACTGACCTGTACCCACCAGTACTGTACCCCAGTGTTATACAGTGACAGACCTGTACCCACCAGTACTGTACCCGTGTTGTACAGTGACAGACCTGTACCCACCAGTACTGTACCCCAGTGTTATACAGTGACAGACCTGTACCCACTAGTACTTTACCCGTGTTATAGTGACAGACCTGTTCCCACCAGTACTGTACCACAGTGTTACAGTGACACACCTGTACCCACCAGTACTGTACCCCAGTGTTATACTGCGACAGACCTGCACCCACCAGTACTGTACCGCAGTATTATACAGTGACAGACCTGTACCTACTAGTACTGTACCCCAGTGTTATACAGTGTCAGACTTGTACCCTCCAGTACTGTACCCCAGTGTTACTGACAGACCTGTACCCCCCAGTACTGTACCCCAGTGTTATACAGTGACAGACCTGTACCCACCTGTACTGTACCCCAGTGTTATACAGTGAGAGACCGGTACCCACCAGTACTGTACCCCAGTGTTATACAGTGACAGACCTGCACCCACCAGTACTGTACCCCAGTGTTATACAGTGACAGACCTGTACCCACCAGTACTGTACCACAGTTTTATACAGTGACAGGCCTGTACCCACCAGTACTGTACCCCAGTGTTATACAGTGACAGACCTGTACCCACCAGTACTGTACCCCAGTGTTATACAGTGACAGACCTGCACCCACCAGTACTGTACCCCAGTGTTATACAGTGACAGACCTGTACCCACCAGTACTGTACCCCAGTGTTATACAGTGACAGACCTGTACCCACCAGTACTGTACCCCAGTGTTATACAGTGACAGACCTGTACCCACCAGTACTGTACCCCAGTGTTATACAGTGACAGACCTATACCCACCAGTACTGTACCCCAGTGTTATACAGTGACAGACCTGTACCCACCAGTACTGTACTCCAGTGTTATACAGTGACAGACCTGTACCCACCAGTACTGTACCCCAGTGTTATACAGTGACAGACCTGTACCCACCAGTACTGTACCCCAGTGCTATACAGTGACAGACCTGTACCCACCAGTACTGTACCCCAGTGTTATACAGTGACAGACCTGTACCCACCAGTACTGTACTCCAGTGTTTTACAGTGAGAGACCTGTACCCACCAGTACTGTACCCCAGTGTTATACAGTGACAGACCTGTACCCACCAGTACTGTACCCCAGTGTTATACAGTGACAGACCTGTACCCACCAGTACTGTACCCCAGTGTTATACAGTGACAGACCTGTACCCACCAGTACTGTACCCCAGTGTTATACAGTGACAGACCTGTACCCACCAGTACTGTACCCCAGTGTTATACAGTGACAGACCTGTACCCACCAGTACTGTACCCCAGTGCTATACAGTGACAGACCTGTACCCACCAGTACTGTACCCCAGTGTTATACAATGACAGACATGTACCCACCAGTACTGTACCCCAGTGTTATGCAGTGACAGACCTGTACCCACCAGTACTGTACCTCAGTGTTATACAGTGACAGACCTGTACCCACCAGTACTGTACCCCAGTGTTATACAGCGACAGACCTGTACCCACCAGTACTGTACCCCAGTGTTATACAGCGACAGACCTGTACCCACCAGTACTGTACCCCAGTGTTATACAGCGACAGACCTGTACCCACCAGTACTGTACCACAGTGTTATACAGCGACAGACCTGTACCCACCAGTACTGTACCCCAGTGTTAGTGACAGACCTGTACCCACCAGTACTGTACCCGTGTTATACAATGACAGACCTGTACCCACCAGTACTGTACCCCAGTGTTATACAGTGACAGACCTGTACCCACCAGTACTGTACCCGTGTTATACAGTGACAGACCTGTACCCACCAGTACTGTACCCCAGTGTTGTACAGTGACAGACCTATGCCCACCAGTACTGTACCCCAGTGTTACAGTGACAGACCTGTACCCACCAGTACTGTACTCCACTGTTATACAGTGACAGACCTGTACCAACCAGTACTGTACCCCAGTGTTATACAGTGACAGACCTGTACCCACCAGTACTGTACCCCAGTGCTATACAGTGACAGACCTGTACCCACCAGTACTGTACCCCAGTGTTATACAGTGACAGACCTGTACCCACCAGTACTGTACCCCAGTGCTATACAGTGACAGACCTGTACCCACCAGTACTGTACCCCAGTGTTATACAGTGACAGACCTGTACCCACTAGTACTGTACTCCAGTGTTATACAGTGACAGACCTGTACCCACCAGTACTGTACCCCAGTGTTCTACAGTGACAGACCTGTACCCACCAGTACTGTACCCCAGTGTTATACAGTGACAGACCTGTACCCACCAGTACTGTACTCCAGTGTTATACAGCGACAGACCTGTACCCACCAGTACTGTACCCCAGTGTTATACAGTGACAGACCTGTACCCACCAGTACTGTACCCCAGTGTTATACAATGACAGACATGTACCCACCAGTACTGTACCCCAGTGTTATGCAGTGACGGACCTGTACCCACCAGTACTGTACCTCAGTGTTATACAGCGACAGACCTGTACCCACCAGTACTGTACCCCAGTGTTATACAGCGAGAGACCTGTACCCACCAGTACTGTACCACAGTGTTATACAGCGACAGACCTGTACCCACCAGTACTGTACCACAGTGTTATACAGTGACAGACCTGTACCCACCAGTACTGTACCCCAGTGTCAGCTGAGCAGCAGTATTTTGGGTCGCTCTCTGATCATTCCCTCATTGCTGTTCGTGGAATGTTGCTGTGCGCAAATCAGCTGCCAGATTCCGCAGATTACAACATAGAAAAATAGAAACATAGAAGATAGGAGCAGGAGTAGGCCATTCGGCCCTTCGAGCCTGCTCCGCCACTCAACGCGATCATGGCTGATCATCCAAATTCAGTACCCTGTCCCTGTTTTCTCCCCATATTCCTTGATCGCTTTAACCTTAAGAAATATATCCAACTCCTTCTTGAATACATTTAATGAATTGGCTTCTACTGCCTTCTGTGGTAGAGAATTCCACAGGTTCACCACTCTCTGGGTGAAGAAATTCCTCCTCATCTCTGTCCTAAATGGCCTACCCCTTATCCTTAGACTGTGACCCCTGGTTCTGGACTCCCCGACCATCGGGAACATCCTTCCTGCATCTAGTCTGTCCAGTCCTGTCAGAATTTTATAAGTTTCAATGAGTGACTACATTCAAAAAAGTACTGGATGTAAAGCATTTGGGATGTCCAGTGGTTGTAAAAACTGCTCTACAAATAGGTACATAGGAACAGGAGGCGGCCATTCAGCCCCTCGAGCCTGTCCCACCATTCAATAAGATTGTGGCCGATCTGTATCTTAACTCCAATTACCCTCCTTGGTTCTATATCCTTTAATATCTTTGCCTCATAAAAATCTGTCTATCTCAATTTTGAAATTTTCAATTGACCCCCAGCCTCAACAGCTTTTTGCGGGGAGAGAGTTCCAGACTTCCATCACGCTGCGTGTGAAGATGCTCTAACTATAACCTTCCAAAGTTCTCTCTATTCGGCAACTGTTCCTTTTAGATTGGAAAATTATGTAAGTCAGTCTAGTATTTCAGAATGGCGAGCGAGGTAAACCAGGGAATTCTAGACCAGTTAGCCTAACGTCTGTTGTCGGGAAATGGCTAATGTCTATAATTAAGGATAGGGTGACTGACCACTTTGAATATTTTCAGCTGATCAGAGAGAGTCGGCATGGATTTATAAAGGCAGGTAACGCCTGATGAAACCTGATTGAATTTTTTGAAGAGGTGACTAAAGTAGTGGACAGGGGAATGTCTATGGATGTTATCTATATGGACTTCCAGAAGGCATCTGATAAAGTCCCACATAAGAGACTGTTAACTAAGGTCGAAGCCCACGGAATTGAGGGCAAATTATTGACCTGGTTAGGAAGTTGGCTGAGCGGCAGGAGACAGGCAGTAGGGATAATGGGCAGGTACTCGAATTGGCAGGGTGTGACTAGTGGTGTCCCGCAGGGATCGGTGTTGGGGCCTCAACTATTCACAATATTTATTAATGACTTAGGTGATGGGATAGAAAGCCACATATCCAAGTTTGCCGATGACACAAAGATCGGCGGCATTGTAGGCAGTGTAGAGGGAAGCATAAAATTACAAAAAGGTATTAATGGATTAAGAGAATGGGTAAAACTGCAGCAAATGGATTTCAATGTTGGCAAATGTGAGGTCATCCACTTTGGACCTAAAGAGGATCGAACAGGGGACTTTCTAAATGGTGAAAAGTTAAAAACAGTGGGGGGCCAAAGAGACTCGGGGGTTAAATGTCATGAACAGGTACAGAAAATAATCAGAAAGGCGAATGGAATGCTGGCCTTTATATCTCGAGGACTAGAATACAAGGGGGTAGAAGTTATGCTGCAGCTGTACAAAACCCTGGTTAGACCACACCTGGAGCACTGTGAGCAGTTCTGGGCACCACACCTTAGGAAAGATATATTGGCCTTGGAGGGAGTGCAGCGTAGGTTTACCAGAATGATACCCGGACTCCAGGGGTTAAGTTACGAGGAGAGATTACACAAACTCGGGTTGTATTCCCTGAAATTTAGAAAGTTAAGGGGTGATCTGATCGAAGTTTTCAAGATATTAAGGGGAACAGATAGGGTAGAGAGAGAGAAACTATTTCCGCTGGTTGGGGAGTCTAGGACTAGGGGGCAGAGTCTAAAAATTAGAGCCAGACCTTTCAGGAGTGAAATTAGGAAACACTTCTACACACAAATGATGGTAGAAGTTTGGAACTCTCTTCCGCAAACGGCAATTGATGCTGGGTCAACTGTTAATTTAAAATCTGAGACTGATAGATTTTTGTTAACCAAAGATATTAAGGGATATGGGCCAAAGGCGGGTATATGGAGTTAGGTCACAGATCAGCCGTGATCTCATTGAATGGTGGAACAGGCTCGAGGGGCTGAATGGCCTTCCTCTGTTCCTATGTTCCTGTCAGCTGTGGCTCAGCTGGAACCACACTGGCCTGAGTCAGAAGGTTGTAGATATCAAGTCCCACTCCAGGGACTACTGAAGGAGCGCTGCACTGTAGGAGGTGCCATCTTTTAGATGAAATCATTAAACCGAAGCCCTGTCTGTGCTCTGAATTGGACCTAAAAAATCTCACGGCCACTATCTTGAAGAAGAGCAGAGGAGTTCTGGTCATTATCACATTGCATGTTTGTGGGATCTTGCTGTGTGCAATTTGGCTGCCACCTTTCCTACATTACAACAGTGGCTACACTTTAAAAAGTACTTAATTGGCTGTAAAGCGCTTTGGGGCGTTCTGGGGTTGTGAAAGGCGCTATAGAAATGCAAGTCTTTCTTTCTATGTGTGACTTACGATTGCCAGGACCAGTTTGAAATGGTTAGCAGGGCCACCAATGATGGAGCAAAGTTAACGGTGTGTATGGCGGTGAATTCTGGGATTTCCTCCCCATCTCTCCTGAAGGTACAGAGTCCTTCCTGGGATATGTGTACCAGCAGCACCGCTCCCCGTCCCCCGCCACCCAATCCCACAACTGTGCCCGACCCTCATCCCACAGCCATTCCCCCATCCCTCCATCATAAGGTCAGAAGAGGGGATGTTCACTGATGACTGCACAGTGTTCAGTTCCATTCGCAACTCCTCAGATAATGGAGCAGTCCATGCCCGCATGCAACAAAACCTGGACAACATTCAGGCTTGGGCTGATAAGTGGCAGGTAACATTTGCGCCACACAAGTGCCAGGCAATGACTATCTCCAACAAGCGAGAGTCTAACCACCTCCCCTTGACATTCAATGGCATTACCATCGCCGAATCCCTCACCATCAACATCCTGGGGGGTCACCATTGACCAGAAACTTAACTGGACCAGCCACATAAATACTGTGGCTACAAGAGCAGGTCAGAGGCTGGGTATTCTGCGGCGAGTGTCTCACCTCCTGACTCCCCAAAAACTTTCCACCATCTACAAGGCACAAGTCAGGAGTGTGATGGAATACTCTCCACTTGCCTGGATGAGTGCAGCTCCAACAATACTCAAGAAGCTCGACACCATCCAGGACAAAGCAGCCCACTTGATTGGCACCCCATCCACCACCTTAAACATTCACTCCCTCCACCACCGGCGCACCGTGGCTGCAGTGTGTACCATCTACAGGATGCTCCCACACCCGTTTCCTCCCCTCCACCCCATTCCCCCCTCCATCCTGCTCCCTCCAACTGGCCATTCTTCATGTGTAAGCATAGACAGTGAGTTTTGACGAGTTATTTCCCAACGGAGCATTACACCGAGCCTGGTCCTGTCCTCACCCGTTGCTGACATCCATCGACGCTCCAGCAGCAATGACTGGGTCGTGATCGGGAGCGGGCATTCTGACAGTTGCTGTAATGGGAGGTGTGCAGGATGATTCAGTGCAGGCTGGGTCAGCTCAGAAGGTGCTGGACCTTCAGGGTCATCTTTCTTTTTCTATGTTCAATACATATATCCGACTGCTGGTAAATTCACACCTGGTGTAAGCACCGAATCCCCAATGGATGAAATCCCTTCCCACTCACTCCCATTATATAGAATCCCAATATTCCGTGGTGAGAGTCGGTGCTGCCTCCCAACTGCTGGTATCCATGGTAACCTTGTGTGATGCCTCACAACCGCTGGTATCCATGGTAACCTCGTGTGATGCCTCACAACCGCTGGTATCCATGGTAACCTCGTGTGATGCCTCACAACCGCTGGTATCCATGGTAACCTCATGTGACGCCTCCCAACCGCACATGCTGCCTCCTGACACCGGGTATCCGTGGCGACAGGGTGCGTTGCCCTGGTGACCGCCGGTATCCATGGTGAAATTAAATTCTCACACTGAGCCTATGAAGATCTCAGCTGCCAGGAGTCTGCTGTCACACCACACTTGCTGCTGACGTTAATTCAGTGTTAAGTTGACTCATGGTTTGTTTCCACCTTGTAATAACGCCAGATCACAGCTTAAAATTAAAACTTGTTGGAGGAGAGAGAGGACAGAGAGCTTCATGGGGTGAAGGAGCGAGTCTGGGCTTCCTCAGATTTGAAGGAAAGAAAGGACTTGCATTTCTATAGTGCCTTGCATGACCTCAGGACATCCCAATGTGCTTTACAGCCAATGAAGTTTGTGTTTATTCGTTTATGGGATGTGGGCGTCGCTGACGAGGGCAGCATTTATTGCCCATCCCTAACTGCCCTTGAGAAGGTGGTGGTGAGCCGCCTTCTTGAACCGCTGCAGTCCGTGTGGTGAAGGTACTCCCACAGTGCTGTCCGGGAGGGAGTTCCAGGATTTTGACCCAGCGACGATGAAGTACTTTTGAAATGTAGTCACTCCAATGTACATAGAGTTTTACAGCACAGAAACAGGCCATTCAGCCCAACACAAATATGCTCCACACGAGCCTCCTCCCACCCTACTTCATCTCACCCCATCAACATATACAAATACTGCATACAGTTTTGGTGTCCATACTTAAGAAAAGACATACTTGCTCTCGAGTCAGTACAAAGAAGGTTCACTCGGTTAATCCTGGGGATGAGGGGGTGGTCATATGAGGAGAGGTTGAGTAGATTGGGACTCTACTCATTGGAGTTCAGAAGAATGAGAGGCGATCTTATTGAAACATATAAGATTGTGAAGGGGCTTGATCGGGTGGATGCGGTGAGGATGTTCCCAATGATGGGTGAAACTAGAACTAGGGGGCATAATCTTAGAATAAGGGGCTGCTCTTTCAAAACTGAGATGAGGAGAAACTTCTTCACTCAGAGGGTGGTAGGTTTGTGGAATTTGCTGCCCCAGAAAGCTGTGGAAGCTACATCATTAAATAAATTTAAAACAGAAATAGATAGTTTCCTAGAAGTAAAGGGAATTAAGGGTTACGGGGAGCGGGCAGGAAATTGGACATGAGTCTAGGTTCGGAATGGTCATGGCCCTGTGGGTAGTGGCGTGGGCCCAGGGGCCGTGTAGCCTGGTTCTGCTCCTACTGTATTCTAATTCTGTGTTAGATTTC
>NC_140999.1:5136420-5213920 GCF_052327205.1 Somniosus microcephalus
CCTCCTACCACTGGGATCAGTTTTTTTTTAAATTTACTCTATCAAACCCTTCATGATTTTGAACACCTCTATCAGATCTCCTCCTTAACCTTCTCTGCTCCAAGGAGAACAACCCCAGCTTCTCCAGTCTTCCTCCTCCTTTCTTCTCTCTTCCCTTCTTCACTTACGATTTTTATCTGGGAGCCTAGAACCAGGTGTCACAGTCTCAGGGTAAGGGGTCGGCCATTTAGGACTGAGATGAGGAGGAATTTCTTCACTCAGAGGGTGGTGAACCTTTGGAATTCTCTGCCCCAGAGGGCTGTGGAGGCTCAGTCGTTGAGTATATTCAAAGCTGAGATCGATAGATTTTTGGACTCTAGGGGAATCGAGGGATATGGGGATCGGGCGGGAAGGTGGAGTTGAGGTCGAAGATCAGCCATGATCTTATTGAATGGCGGAGCAGGCTCGAGGGGCCGAATGACCCACTCCTGCTCCTATTTGTTCTTATGTTCTTAAGGTACATACAGGCGCCAATGACCAAGGAGGAAAAGAATATCTAATTTTGGTCATTCACTGTGTAGTTTTGCTGGTGAGAAGTGCCGGTGAAGGTCCGAAGCCCACGGTGCAGGGCACAGCGCCAAGATTGAGAAGAGCAGGAGCAAACCAAGCTTGGGTTTCGAAAGACGGTAGATTGTAGATGGAAGGAAAGACCGGGGGAGGGGAGGAGTTCCACAGTTTCAAGGTCCTGGGGAACAATGAGTTAGAGAGTCATGATTTCAATATAAATGGGACACAGGATATTCTTTGCTACAGTAGGACATAGCGTCAAATAGAGAGAAGGCGGGGCTTTAACCCCTGGAATTTTTAGGAACAGAACAAGGTCATTAGACCCATCCAGCTCCTTTCTGGAACATAAGAACATAAGAAACAGGAGCAGGAGTCGGCCATTCGGCCCCTCGAGCCTGCTCCGCCATTCAATAAGATCATGGCTGATCCAATCTTGGCCTCAACTCCACTTTCCCGCTCTCTCCCCGTACCCCTCGACTCCCTGTAGTTCAAAGGTCTTGTCAATCTCCACCTTGAATATATTCAGTGACTCCGCCTCCACAGCCCTCTGGGGTAGAGAATTCCAAAGATTCACGACCCTCTGAGAGAAGAAATTCCTCCTCATCTCCGTCTTAAATGGGCGACCCCTTATTCTGAAACTATGCCCCTAGTTCTAGATACCCCCACGAGGGGAAACACCCTCTCAGCATCCACCCTCACAATCCCCCTCAGAATCTTATATGTTTCAATAAGATCACCTCTCATTCTTCTAAACGCCAATGAGTATAGGCCCAGCCTGCTCAACCTTTCGTCATACGTCAACCCCTTCATCCCAGGATAAGATGATTGATTTGATTGATCTCAAACCCACCTACCCACCTTGTCACCATGTTCCTTCAATCCCTTCTCTTTGGAAATGCATCTCATGGTGCCTCGGCCCATTGACACAATCGTTGCCTGGTAAATTATTCTACAAGCTCGATTACCCTTTGACCCCAAATATTTTACCCCCTTTCTCCTAACTTCCTCATTTTTAACTAGTAACCCTCATCCATGCCTTTGTGACCTCCAGACTCGACTATTCCAACGTTCTCCGGGCTGGCCTCCCACATTCCACCCTCCGTAAACTTCAGCTCATCCAAAGCTCTGCTGCCCCGTGTCCTAACTCGTACCCAGTCCCGTTCACCCATCACCCCCTGTGCTCACTGCCCCGTGTCCTAACTCACACCCAGTCCCGTTCACCCATCACCCCCTGTGCTCACTGCCCCGTGTCCTAACTCACACCCAGTCCCATTCACCCATCACCCCCTGTGCTCACTGCCCCGTGTCCTGACTTACACCCAGTCCCGTTCACCCATCACCCCCTGTGCTCACTGCCCCGTGTCCTAACTCACACCCAGTCCCCTTCACCCATCACCCCCTGTGCTCACTGCCCCGTGTCCTAACTCACACCCAGTCCCGTTCACCCATCACCCCCTGTGCTCACTGCCCCGTGTCCTAACTCACACCCAGTCCCGTTCACCCTTCACCCCCGTGCTCACTGCCCCGTGTCCTAACTCACACCCAGTCCCGTTCACCCATCATCC
The DNA here is from genome assembly GCF_052327205.1 of Somniosus microcephalus. Classification (NCBI taxonomy): domain Eukaryota; kingdom Metazoa; phylum Chordata; class Chondrichthyes; order Squaliformes; family Somniosidae; genus Somniosus; species Somniosus microcephalus. The sequence continues at coordinate 5,138,532 of NC_140999.1, forward strand.
CCTGTGCTCACTGCCCCGTGTCCTAACTCACACCCAGTCCCGTTCACCCATCACCCCCTGTGCTCTCTGACCCGTGTCCTAACTCACACCCAGTCCCGTTCACCCATCACCCCCTGTGCTCACTGCCCCATGTCCTAACTCACACCCAGTCCCGTTCACCCATCACCCCCTGTGCTCACTGCCCCGTGTCCTAACTCACACCCAGTCCCGTTCACCCATCACCCCCTGTGCTCTCTGACCCGTGTCCTAACTCACACCCAGTCCCATTCACCCATCACCCCCTGTGCTCGCTGACCTACATTGGCTCCTGGTCCGGCAACGCCTCGATTTTAAACGTTCTCATCCTTGTTTTCAAATCCCTCCATGGCCCTCACCCCTCCCTATCTCTGTAATCTCCTCTGGCCCCACAACCCCCTGAGATCTCTGCGCTCCTCCAGTTCTGGCCTCTGGAGCATCCCCGATTTTAATCACTCCACCATTGGCGGCCGTGCCTTCAGCTGCCTGGGCCCTAAGCTCTGGAATTCCCTCCCTAAACCTCTCTGCCTCTATTCCCCTCTCTCCTCCTTTAAGACGCTCCTTATAACCTACCTCTTTGACCTGTCCTAATAGCTCCTTTTGTGGCTCGGTGTCAAATTTTGTCTGTTAACGCTCCAGAGAAGCACCTTGGGACGTTTTACTACATTAAAGGCGCTATATAAATGCAGGTTGTTGCTGTTGTATCCTCTAAGATTTGCTCTCTGCAGTGACAATGACCCTTTGTAAGTTCAAGTCATTTCTCCCCGATTGGGATATTACAGGCCACCTGGTTTTTTGCCAGACGTTTACACTTAAACTGGCTGCTTCTGCGGAGCAGGACTGGCAGAGAGCTGCAGGCAGGGGGTAAGGTCGGCAATTCTCCCGGATTGACCCGGAGTCTCCAGTAATGAAAGATTAATCGCTGAAGGTAAGCATGCAGGTGCAGCAGGCGGTTAAGAAGGCAAATGGTATGTTGGCCTTCGTAGCGAGAGGGTTTGAGTACAGCAACAAGGATGTCTTGCTGCAGTTGTACAGGGCCTTGGTGAGACCACATCTTGAGTATTGTGTGCAGTTTTGGTCGCCTTATCTGAGGAAGGATGTTCTTGCCATGGAAGGAGTGCAGCGAAGATTCACCAGACTGATACCTGGGATGGCAGGAATGATATATGAGGAGAGATTGGATCTCATTGAAACTTATAAAATTCTAACAGGACTAGACAGACTAGATGCAGGAAGGATGTTCCCGATGGCGGGGGAGTCCAGAACCAGGGGTCACAGTCTAAGGATAAGGGGTAAGCCATTTAGGACTGAGATGAGGAGGAATTTCTTCACCCAGAGAGTGGTGAACCTGTGGAATTCTCTACCACAGAAGGCAGTTGAAGCCAATTCATTAAATATATTCAAGAAGGAGTTGGATATATTTCTTAAGGCTAAAGGGATCAAGGGATATGGGGAGAAGGCAGGGACCGGGTACTGAATTTGGATGATCAGCCATGATCTCATTGAATGGCGGAGCAGGCTCGAGGGGCTGAATGGCCTACTCCTGCTCCTATCTTCTATGTTTCTCCTGGACACTGCCGCAAGTGAACCGGGGAAATATCTGGGAGATGGGGGAGGGGTGTCAGGTGTGGCTCAGTGGGTTGCGCTCTCACTTCCGAGACAAAAGGTCGTGGGTTCAAGTCCCAACAGACAACAACTTGTATTTATATAGCGCCTTTAACACAGTAATACGTCCCACTTCAATGATGAGCGCAAAATCCAGTCTGATGCTCCTGAGGGAGTGCTGCAACGTCGGAGGTGCCGTCTTTCGGATGAGACATTAAACTGAGGCCACGTCTGCCCTCTCGGGTGGACGTAGAAAAAAGTGCCACAGTCTGTTCAGTCTTTCCTGTTAGTTATAACCTCTCCGGTCTGGTATCTTCCATGTTAATCTCTTTTGCACTTCCAGCTAGGTGTCAGCCATGGCTCAGTGGGTAGCACTCTCTCTCGCCTCTGAGTCAGAAGGTCGTGGGTTCATTGTCCCACTCCAGAGACTTGAGCACAAAAAGCTAGGCTGGCACTTCCAGTGCGGCGCTGAGGGAGTGCTGCACTGTCGGGGGTGGCGTCTTTTGGATGAGACGTTAAACCGAGGCCCCGTCTGCTCTCTCGGGTGGATGTAAAAGAACCCACGGCCACTCTTTTGAAAAAGAGCAAGGGAGTTCTTCCTGGTGTCCTGGGGCCAATATTTAATCCTTAAACAATACTTAAAAAGAACAAATTTCTACAGATTCAATAGTAGGTTTCAAAAGGGAATTGGATAAGTAGCTGAAGGAGAAAGAATTGCAGGATATGGGGAAAGAGCCGGGGAGTGGGACTAACGGGATTGCTCTTTGAACGAGCCGGCACAGACTCGATGGGCCGAATGGCCTCCTGTGCTGTACTATTCTCTGATTCTACAGAAGGCTGTTTGACTGACAGTCAAGAATCAACCAGTCAGGTATTGAAGAGTCTGTTTATTTTCCAATTGGCCGGGGGACGACGGGGAGCCACGAGGACGGACGTGTCAGGCGACCAATGGCGGGAGTGTGGGGGCGGGGCTATAAGAGGCCGGAGGTCATGTGATGAAACTGCATCCAACCAGAGTTGGTGACCCCTAATCTGTCTGGAGCTGTCTGCTAAGGATGGCTGCAGTGAGGAGAGGGGAAAATGGAAGGGAGGATCTAACTTGAGAATGTTGAGGAGTAGCAAGAAGTAGGTCAGGTGGTGTACATTATCTAGACTAGGATTCATAGAAACATAGAAGATAGGAGCAGGAGTAGGCCATTCGGCCCCTCGAGCCTGTTCCGCCATTTAATGCGATCATGGCTGATCATCCAAATTCAGTACCCTGTCCCTGCTTTGTCCCCATATCCCTTGATCCCCTTAGCCTTAAGAAATATATCTAACTCCTTCTTGAATATATTTAATGAATTGGCCTCAACTGTCTTCTGTGGTAGTGAATTCCACAGGTTCACCACTCTCTGGGTGAAGAAATTTCTCCTCATCTCAGTTCTAAATGGCTTACCCCTTATCCTTAGACTGTGACCCCTGGTTCTGGACTCCCCCGCCATCGGGAACATCCTTCCTGCATCTAGTCTGTCCAGTCCTGTTAGAATTTTATAAGTTTCAATGAGATCCCCTCTCATTCTTCTAAACTCCAGCGAATACAAGCCCAATCGACCCAATCTCTCCTCATACGTCATTCCTGCCATCCCAGGTATCAGCCTGGTGAATCTTCGCTGCACTCCCTCCTGTGCAGCACTGAGGGAGTGCCTTGTTGTAAGTGGAGCTGGAGGTCACAGAATCACAGAATCCCCACAGTGCAGATAGAGGCCATTTCGGCCCATCGAGCCTGCACCGACACATATCCCACCCACCCCACGTATTTAATCCCCTAACACTAAGGGTCAATTTGTCATAGCCAAATCAACCTAACCCGCACATCTTTGGACTGTGGGAGGAAACCGGAGCACCCGGCGGAAACCCACGCAGACACGGGGAGAATGTGCAAACTCCACACAGACAGTCGCCTGAGGCCAGATTTGAACCCGGGTCCCTGGCGCTGTGAGGCAACAGTGCTAACCACTATGCCACCATGCCCTCCCAGTGTCCTGGCCAACATTCTACCCTCAACCACCACCAGCACCAAAAAGAAAAAAGATTAACCAGCCATTCACTTGAAGTGCCGTAACCTACAGGGCTGCGGACCAAGAGCTGGAAGGTGGGATTAGGCTGGAGAGCTCTTTTTCGGCCGGCACAGACATGATGGGCCGAATGCCCTCCTTCTGTGTCGTACATTTCTATGATTCTATGTCATAAATAGCTTAGATGCTTTCAAAAGGAAACTAGATGAGTACATGAGAAAAAAGGGAATAGAAAGATATGCTGAAAGGCTGAGATGGAACAGGAGGAGACTCGTGTGGAGTCTAAACAGCAGAGACTAGGTGGGCTGAATGGCCTGTTCCTGTGCTGTATATTCGATGTAATTCTGTTTGTAGGCTCTTGCAGTGTGAAAATTGGCTCCTGCATTTGCCTCCATATCTACCGTTGGTGTACATCAAGGTAATTCACTGCGAGTGAGGCATTTTGGGATGATTCTGAAAGATGTGAGAAGGTGCGAGATAAATCCAAATTGTTTTGTTAGCTTTTTCCTGTGGTCAATGAGAATAATTTCGCTTTGCGCAGATGGCTTCGGCTACAGACCCACGCTTCGGACAGAAGGAATCCTCAGATCAAAACTTCGATTACATGTTCAAGATCCTGATCATTGGGAACAGCAGTGTCGGGAAAACCTCGTTCCTGTTCCGATACGCCGATGATTCCTTCACCCCCGCATTTGTCAGCACTGTCGGGATCGACTTCAAAGTGAAGACTATTTACAGGAATGAAAAGAGGATCAAGCTACAGATCTGGGTAAGAGATGATGGCTATGTCCGTGGTTCCATTGTTAATTTGCTTGCCCCAGCTCACGGCGATGGGATGGGTGATTTATCTGCCTGCTGGCTGTGAGGGTCCTACGTGAAATTAATTCAGGGTGGTCTCATCTTGGTTTGAAGCTGGCACTAAATTGTCAGCGCCCCTCAGAGAGGCCACCAGACGATGGCGATGAGGTTGAGATGCATTGTTGGGGCAGCGCAGCAGGAACCTTTACGTCGAGCCATGCCCCACCTGTCCTAGACATAGATAACGCTGACACGGCGTGATCAAGAATTGGCAAAGTATTTCATTCCCCAGGCGCACTGGACGAGAAGGCAGCTACTGACTGGTTCCACAGCTGGCTTTTGGCTCACGGTTACGAGATGTTCGAGCAGTCCAAGATATCACGACAGGTGCTGCGGTGTTTGGTCTCCGTATGGGGCAGCTGGCTGGGGGAGGAGGGGGAGGGAGGGTTCCTCCCGACAGCTCAGGTGTGTTTGAGGAATTACAAAAGCATCAAAGTCCTCCATGGCCTCGCCCCCCCGCCCCTCCCTATCTCTGTAATCTCCTCCAACCCAACAATCCACCGAGATCTCTGCACTCCTCCAATTCTGGGCTTGCTCATCCCCCAATTTTAATCGCTCCACCATTGGCGGCCGTGCCTTCAGCTGCCTGGGCCCTAAGCTCTGGAATTCCCTCCTTAAACCTCTCCGCCTCTCTCTCCTCCTTTAAGACGCTCCGAAACTCTGCTGCCCCATGTCCTAACTCGCACCAAGTCTCGTTCACCCATCACCCCCTGTGCTCGCTGACCTACATTGGCTCCCAGTCCGGCATCACCTCGATTTTAAAATTCTCATCCTTGTTTTCAAATCCCTCCATGGCCTCGACCCCTCCCTATCTCTGTAACCTCCTCCAACCCGACAACCCTCCAAGATCTCTGCGCTCCTCCAATTCTGGGCTTGCTCATCCCCCAATTTCATCGCTCCACCATTGGCGGCCGTGCCTTCAGCTGCCTGGGCCCCGAGCTCTGGAATTCCCTCCCTAAACCTCTCCGCCTCACTCTCCTCCTTTAAGACGCTCCTTAGAGCCTACTTCTTTGACCAAGCCTGTCCTAATGTCTCCTTCTTTGGCTCGGTGAATTTTTGTTTGATAATCGCACCTGTAAAGTACTTTGGGATGTTTTACTACGTTAAAGGCGCTATATAAATGCACATTGTTGCTGTTGTTCAAAAACCAAGTAACGTTTACTGAGGTATGGAGATATAACTCACCCCACATAATCTCTTTCATTGCGGTGTAGAGTTTAATGAATGTTCTTCCCTTGTGCTTATTGCAGGACACGGCTGGCCAGGAGCGGTATAGGACCATCACCACAGCTTACTACCGTGGTGCCATGGGCTTTATCCTGATGTATGACATTACTAACGAAGAATCCTTCAACGCTGTCCAGGACTGGTAGGTAATCCACGGGTGCCTAGCAGGAAAGAGCTGTAAATCATGGAATGATACAGCACAGGAGGAGGCCATTCGGCCCATCGTGCCTGTGCCGGCTCTTTGTTCGAGCTCTCCAATTAGTCCCACTCCCCCTGCTCTTTCCCCAGAGCCCTGCAAATTTTCCCCTTCAAGTATTTCTCCAATTCCCTTTTGAAAGTTACTATTGAATCTGCTTCTGCTGCCCTTTCAGGCAGCGCATTCCAGATCACAACAACTTGCTGCGGAAAAACATTCTCCTCATCTCCCCTCTGGTTCTTTTCCAATTCCCTTCAATCTGTGTCCTCTGGTTACCGACCCTCCTGCCACTGGAAACAGTTTCTCCTTATTTACTCCATCAAAACCCTTTATGATTTTGAACACCTCTGTTAAATCTCCTCTTACGGACGAATATGGGTGAAGGATTGCGAATCCCTCCTGGATGCTTAATCACGGGAAGGATGTGAGCTCCCTGGAGAGGCACAGAGTGATTCCGGATATCAGGGGTTTCAGTTCCGAGGAAATGTTAAGGAAGTCAGGCTTGCTTTCTTTGGCCAAGAGGAGACTTCGAGGGGACCGGATTGAATTATTTCAAGCTCAACGAAGGGAATTGACCAAAGTTGATCCAGATAAGTTGTCCCCTGCGAGGAAGGGGTTAAATCCCAGGGGACATAAGTTTAAACATAACGTCGCAGTAAGGAGTGAACTCATCAAACCAGTGATAGAGCTGTGAAATTGCCAGGGAAGGATATTGAAGCGGGCATTGACATTATAAATAGGGTCAAGAGACAATTACATGTGTTTCTGGAGAGAGAGAGGGGATGAGGGATGTGGTGGGTGGGTGGGGTTGAGGGATATGGTGGGTGGGTGGGGATGAGGGATATGGGTGGGTGGGTGGGTGGGGTTGAGGGATATGGTGGGTGGGTGGGGTTGAGGGATGTGGTGGGTGGGTGGGGTTGAGGGATGTGGGTGGGTGGGGTTGAGGGATGTGGTGGGTGGGTGGGGTTGAGGGATGTGGGTGGGTGGGGATGAGGGATATGGAGGGTGGGTGGGGTTGAGGGATGTGGTGGGTGGGTGGGGTTGAGGGATATGGAGGGTTGGTGGGGTTGAGGGATATCGTGGGTGGTCTAGAGCAGGACAACTTGTGTTGGCAGTCGGGAACCTGTTATAGGGGAGTGAAAGAAGAATAGGTTTTGCTTAAAGTGGAAGCTTATTCTACAGAATTGTCCCATAAGCCCCAACTATTGTGCAGATCGAGATGTGCACAGGTCTCTCAGTCACTTATTGTCCTCCAGCGGAAACCATTTTGTGTCAAACTCTCCCTCAAGTGAGGCAGTGAGTCGAGGAAGTGCACTGTGGGCTGCATCCTCTTCCACAATGTCACTGGACCACGTTTCGTTTGCTAGATCAAGGCCGGTGCGCACAAAATGTCTGCTCCTATGCTGTTTCCATGGTAACATGGCGTGACTCAGAGACACCAGTGAAAGAAAGAAAGACTTACATTTACAGAGCTCCTTTCAAAATCTCAGGACATCCCAAAGTGCTTTACAGCCAATGAAGTACTTGTTGAAGTGCAGTCACTGTTGTAATGTAGCAAACGCGGCAGCCAAGTTGCGCACAGCAAGCTCCCACAAACAGCAGTGAGGTGATGACCAGATCATCTGTTTTAGCGAAGTTGGTTGAGGGATAAATATTGGCCAGGACACCGGGGAGAACTGTCAGAGGTGCTGTCTTTCGGGTGAGATGTTAAACCGAGGCCCCGTCTGCCCTCTCAGGTGGATGTAAAAGATCCCACGGCCACTATTTCGAAGAAGAGCAGGGGGGAGTTCTCCCCGGTGTCCTGGAGCCAATATTTATCCTTCAACCAACATCACTAAAACAGAATATTTGGTCATTATGGCAGTGCTGTTTGTGGGAGCCCCTTGGTAACCATCCTGTGACTGACCATCTTCTCACTGCTGTTGGCGAAGTTGCTAACCGCGTACGGTCTTTCCGCTTGTGTAATGAAGGAACCTTCCCATGGAAACTGTTTGCTATTTTCATTCCTCAAGTATGTTTAAATGCATTGTTCTCTGTTCCTCACAGGTCAACCCAAATTAAGACCTACTCGTGGGACAATGCCCAGGTCTTGCTGGTTGGAAACAAGTGCGACATGGAAGATGAGCGTGTGGTGTTAGCAGAGGGAGGGAAGCAGTTGGCCGATCATCTAGGTAAAGTCACCAGTAGAAGTCTAACGCCATTGTATTGTTACTGTATAAAAAAGACAGACTTGCATTTATATAGCGCCTTTCACGACCGCCAGACATCTCAAAGCGCTTTACAGCCAATGAAGTACTTTTTGAAGTGTAGTCACTGTTGTAATGTGGGACACACGGCAGCCAATTTATAAACAGTAAGCTCCCACAAACAGCAATGTGATAATGGCCAAATAATCTGTTTTTGTTATGTTGGTTGAGGGATAAATATTGGCCCCAGTCCACCGGGGAGAACTCCCCTGCTCTTCTTTGAAATAGTGCAACGGGGTTTTTTACGCCCACCTGAGAGAACAGGCGAGGGCTCGGTTTAACATCTCATCTGAAAAACGGCACCTCTGACAGTGCAGCACTCCCTCAGCACTGCACTAGAGTGTCAGCCTGGACTTATGTGCACAATCCCTGGAGTGGGACTTGAACCCACAACCTTCTGACTCAGGCGAGTGTGCTACCCACTGAGCCACTGCTGACGTTCTGGTCAGATCCCACTGCCAACAACTACAACAACTTGCAATTATATAGCACCTTTAACGCCCAAACCCGGGACCTCTTCCACCTAGAAGGACAAGGGCAGCAGGCGCTCGGGAACATCACCACCTCCAAGTTCCTCCAAGTCACACACCATCCTGACTTAGAAATACATTGATCATTCCTTCATCATCGCTGGGTCAAAATCCTGGAACTCCCTCCCCAACACCACTGTGGGAGCACCTTCACCACACAGACTGCAGCGGTTCAAGAAGGCGGCTCACCACCACCTGCTCGAGGGCAAGTAGGGATGGGCAATAAATGCTGGCATTGCCAGTGACGCCCACATCCCATAAACGAATATAGAAAAACATCCCAAGGAGCTTCACAGGAGCGTTCTCAAACAAAATTTGACACCGAGCCATATAAGGAGGTATTAAGAAAGGTGACCAAAAGCTTGGTCAAAGAGGTCGTTTTTAAGGAGCAGAGAGAGAAGAGAGAGAGGCGGAGAGGTTTAGGGAGGGAATTCCAGAGCTCGGGGCCCAGGCAGCTGAAGGCACGGCCGCCAATGGTTGAGCGATGAAAATCGGGGATGCGCAAGAGGCCAGAATTGGAGGAGCGCAGAGATCTCGGGGGGGGGGGGGGTGGGTGGGGTGGTTGTAGGGATGGAGGAGGTTACAGAGATAGGGCGGGGCGAGGGCCATGGAGGGATTTGTAAACAAGGATGAAATTTTTTAACTCGAGGCGTTAAGGACCGGGAGCCAATGTAGGTCAGCGAGCACAGGGGTGATGGGTGAACGGGACTTGGTGCGAGTTAAGATTCCTTCTTTCCTTCCCTTTCCTAATTTCTTTCTTTCTAGACTGAAACGATTGCTGCCTTTTTTTGCTCGCAGGGTTTGAGTTTTTCGAAGCCAGCGCAAAGGACAACATCAACGTCAAACAAACGTTTGAGCGGCTGGTGGACATCATCTGTGAAAAGATGTCGGAGAGCCTAGACGCAGCAGACCCTGCAGTGACTGGGGCGAAGCAAGGTACACAGCTGAACGAGCAGCCCGCCCCACCGCACCAGGACTGTGGCTGCTAAATACCCCCCAGCAAACAATCCCAACACCTCCTTTATTTTATTTCTCTCTCTCTCTCTCCACCTTGTCCTGCCCCCTTCCCTCCACCTTTAAAAACAAAAGAAGGCGCATGCAGGCACCCAAATGGACAAAAACATACAGGCCCGAGAATACTTTACGACAAAATTCAGAACCAGAACCAGCGCACAGAGCAGGGTGTGCCGTGTGGTCGGCCCGCACAGGTGTACGGAGTGTGTAAAACTCACAGTCTATTGTCTCATTGCTCGTTACCCCCTCCCGGCCCCCAGTTGTAGCAACAGTGAATTATGGCATCCTTGACGATCATGAATTGGTTTACCAGGGGTTGGTTAGAAAGCCTCCCTGGGCCTTCGTTCCCTGACACCTTTCTACCTGAGGAGGGAGCTTTAGTATTTTTGCAATGTATATTTATTCTTGAGGTTTTTTTCTGTGAATTATTCTCATCCGAGAAAATTAGTCTTGTGCCATCTCTGTACACCTAGAAACTGTGTCTGACTGTGTGTGTCTGTGTCTCGCGCACACATTCTTACGCTTTTTATTTTTCTATCATTCTCTCAAACTTTTCTCCTCCACTGAAGTGTACACACGCGCTCACACTCACACAGACACTGCACACACTCACACAGACACTGCACACACTCACACAGACACTGCACACACTCACAGACACTGCACACACTCACAGACACTGCGCACACTCACAGACACTGCGCACACTCACAGACACTGCGCACACTCACACACGCGCACACAGACACTGCACACACTCACACAGACACTGCACACACTCACAGACACTGCACACACTCACAGACACTGCACACACTCACACAGACACTGCACACACTCACACAGACACTGCGCACACTCACAGACACTGCACACACTCACATAGACACTGCACACACTCACAGACACTGCACACACTCACAGACACTGCATACACTCACACAGACACTGCACACACTCACAGACACTGCACACACTCACAGACACTGCACACACTCACAGACACTGCACACACTCACAGACACTGCACACACTCACACAGACTCACAGACACTGCACACACTCACAGACACTGCACACACTCACAGACACTGCACACACTCACAGACACTGCACACACTCACACACTGCACACACTCACAGACACTGCACACACTCACAGACACTGCACACACTCACAGACACTGCACACACTCACACAGACACTGCACACACTCACACAGACACTGCACACACTCACACAGACACTGCACACACTCACAGACACTGCACACACTCACAGACACTGCACACACTCACACAGACACTGCACACACTCACAGACACTGCACACACTCACAGACACTGCACACACACACAGACACTGCACACACACACTGCACACACTCACAGACACTGACACACACTGCACACACAAAACCACAATAATATTCTGACTTTCCGCTCTTGATGCAGGGTCTGTGAGGAGGTGACGGGTTCTGCATTGTGTAGACTATGCAGTGAATTCCCGGGCCTTCGTCTGACTGTGGTTTGTTCTGATAGATCCCTCGGTTCACGTGCACTATGACTGTTATTTATTGCATTAGCCAGCCTGAAAGGATGTGACCTTTCACCCTTACCAGCCAATGCCACACAGGATATCCCTTTTTGAATCTGCCAGGGGCCTTCCTGTGCACATTCTAAAAGGGCTGTTTAAAAAAAGCAAACCAAGCACTGGGGGTCATTTCTCGAGGGATCGAATTGAAAAGCAGAGAAATTATGTTAAACTTGTATCGAACCTTGGTTAGACCGCACTCGGAGCACTGTGCACAGATCTGGTCTCCATATTACAAAAAGGATATGGAGGCACTGGAGAAGATTCAACAGGCTGGGGCTCTTTCCTCTAGAATGGAGAAGGCTGAGGGGTGACCTGATAGAGGCCTTTAAAATTATGAAAGGGTTTCGATAGGGTAGACGTAGAGAAGATGTTTCCACTTGTGGGGGAGACCAGAACTAGGGGCCATCAATATAAGACAGTCACTAATAAATCCAATAGGGAATTCAGGAGAAACTTCTTTACCCAGAGAGTGGTGAGAATGTGGAACTCGCTCCCACAGGGAGTGGTTGAGGCGAATAGCAGAGATGGATTTAAGGGGAAGCTGGATAAACACACGAGGGAGAAAGGACTAGAAGGATATGTTGATGGGGTGAGATGAAGAGGGGTGGGAGGAGGCTGGTGTGGAGCATGAACACCAGCACGGAGCAGTTGGGCCGAATGGCCTGTTTCTGTGCTGTAAGTTCTATGTAATTCTATGTAACTGACCAGCCCCCCCCGGGTATAAATCTCTTCCTGAAGTAACGTTCTTCTATCCCATACACCTGAAGGTCATCTGCCATCCTGTTGCCTTTTGTGACTATTTAATAATTGATTCTCAGGCTGTCGGTGTTGCTGGCAGGGTCGGCATTTAGTGCCCATCCCATAGTTGCCCTGGATACAGTGGAATGGCTTTCTGGGCCCTTTCAGATCTATTCCCAGGATAGTTTGAGAATTTGAATTCAGTTTGGAAATAATCTGGAAACAAAAAGCTGGGATCAGTGAGAGCGACCATGAAGCTGTCGGATTGTCGTTAACACCCAACCGGTTCACTAATGTCCTTCAGGGAAGGAAACCTGCCGTCCTTACCCGGTCTGAGCCTACAGGTGACTCCAGTCTCCACACCCAACGTGGTTCACTCTTAACTTCCCTCTGAAGTGACCCAGCAAACCCCTCAGTTGTATCAAGCTGCTCGCTCCCTAACAGCAATGTGGAAGTATGGACTGCAGCGGTTCAAGAAGGCGGCCCACCACCACCATCCTCTCAGGGCAACTCGGGATGGGCGATAAACGCCGGCCTTGCCAGTGACGCCCACATCCCGAGAATGAGTACTAAATTTTTAATACTGATTAGCAGAGAGAGTGAGTGAGCGATCACTGCATACTGGATGGGAGAAAAGTTCGTTAGCGTCCCATTCTATTAAGGGCCTCAGGTCACTCAGAACAAAACAACAATTCATAGAAACAGTCCCAGTTCACCGGACATCCCCCATCAGAGGAACAACAAGAGGACCATTTATAAGAATCATAGAATCACAGAAAGTTACGGCACAGAAGGAGGCCATTCAGCCCATCGTGTCCGTGCCGGCCGACAAAGAGCTCTCCAGCCTAATCCCACTTTCCAGCTCTTGGTCCATAGCCCTGTGGGTTACGGCACTTCGAGTGCATATCCAAGTACTTTTTAAATGTGATGAGGGTTTCTGCCTCTCCCACGCTTTCAGGCAGTGAGTTCCAGACCCCCACCACCCTCTGGGTGAAAAAAGTTCACCTCAACTCCCCTCTAATCCTTCTACCAATTACTTCAAATCTATGCCCCTTATGTTTAAAGTGAAACCTGTAATGCCTCACCGTGAACTCCCCCGTCCAATAACGAGAGAAAGAAACATTGGCTGGTAAAGTGGCGTAAGATGTTAATTATTTTCATATATTTAAGAATAAGTTATGAATGAATGTTTGAATGAATATAATTATGTAGGGTAGTGGTTATATTATTGGACGAGCAATCTAATCCATCTCCACCAATGTAGCAATTACTTTCAGTTTGCTCCGCACTGTGATCCTGTCTAATGCTACATGTACCCCTCTGTCTACACTGCTGTGGTTTAGGGTCTTAAGATCTGGCAACAGGCCTGATAATGTGCTAGATGTTTGTGCTCGGAGTGGGTCATGCTTGCTCTGACTCTGTAGGTTGTGTGCAAAGTTTGTGTTGTTCAGCAGTCAACAATCTCCCTAGCTGGCAACCATCTTGGATATTTAAATCTTCAACTCCTTGCCCCCCCCCCCCCCCTCCCAGGTTTTATTTTTCTCCTGTTGTCTGGTGAGTGGCACAGCCAGAGGCGGCCACTGGGGGAGGTCACCCTAGTGGCCATTCTTCATGCGTAGACGGTGAGTGTTGGGAAGACATCCAACCACAGGCGACTTCACAGCCCGTCACACCCTCGCCCATAATCCCCAGGCCTGCTCCTTCTAACAGAAGTTACTGGGTGGCGATCCAGCGGGCTGAATGTTTTTCTCCTCATAGCTTGGGGTGGTGAGGCCAGTTTTAGCACTACCACCCCTCCCCCCGGCCCCCACCCTACCCGACCCCACCCCATCTCACCCTCACCCCCACCCTACCCCATATCACCCTCGTCCTCACTTCCACCCCCCCTCACCCCACCCTACCCAACTCCCCCCCACCCTCCCCCCATATCACCCTCACCCCCACCCTCCCCCCATATCACCCTCACCCCCACCCTACCCCCATATCACCCTCACCCCCACCCTACCCCCATATCACCCTCACCCCCACCCTACCCCATATCACCCTCGTCCTCACTTCCACCCCCCCTCACCCCACCCTACCCAACTCCATCCCCCCCTCCCCCCCACCCTACCCCCATATCACCCTCACCCCCACCCTACCCCCATATCACCCTCACCCCCACCCTACCCCCATATCACCCTCACCCTCACTTCCACCCCCCTCACCCACACCCTACCTAACTCCATATCACCCTCACCTCCACCACCCCCCCCCCTCACCCCACCCCCATCTCATCCTCACTCAGATTGTCGTTAAAAACCCAACCGGTTCACCAATGCCCCCTTTAGAGAAGGAAACCTGCCGTCCTTACCCGGCCTGAACCGCTGTGTCTCCGGCCCCACCCAACGTGGGTGACTCTTAACCTGCCCTCGGTTGGATCAGTTCAAGAAGGCGGCAGCTCACCACCACCTTCTCGGGGCAACTAGGGGGACGGGCAATCAATGCCGGCCTTGCCAGCGACGCCCACAATCCCGAGCATGAATTTAAAAAAAAAAAAATGAGGTCATGAATCTCTCAGCCCGTCGTTCCGCTAAAGCGAAATCAAACTTCATCTGTGAGGCTGCATCTCCATGAAGTTGGGGTCTGAGGCGATGGTCCATGGTTGATTTTATATTCTTCTGAAAAGATGACCACGTCCCAGTTTTTATTTTTGGGGAGGGGATTGCAGTGGAGGCGGGAGGAAGGTATGTAGCATGCCACACCTTGCAAAAAAAAATAGGAAAAATAGGAAAAAAAAACTCTCTATGTAAGGTCTTCCTTATTGTATATAAGTGTAAATAGGCAGAGTATTGGTCAGCGTGCGCTTGTATCGTGCAGTTAGCGTGTTAATGTCCTCAGCAACACTTTGCACCGTTCCATCAGCCTTGGTGACGGCTTTCTCTTTTAAAGCACTAAGCGAACCTCTCTGTACAATTCTTTTTCTTAAACAGAAAAAAAAAACAACTTTATTGAAAAGCAATATAGAAATTTTGAAATGGGCTTTATGTAAAGTGTGTGCGTGCGTGTTTAAAAACAAAGAGATCCAACGAACCCCTATCTTCGCTTTCTGTTCCTTGCTCAGTATGGATAAGATTTGTGTTGTTGCTTCTGCGTCTAGCAGTTTCTCACTGTTAGGAGACTTCCACAGTTTTGTCTTCATTTTAAAACTTTATTTCATTTATTAAAACTTTCCCAGGAGAAAATCATAATTGCTGAAGGTGCGTGCAAAGGAAGGATGGGGATCCAGGCCTGGTTGCTATGGTATAGCAAACAAGAGGCCTGGTTGCTATGGTACAGGATATGGAGACCATAGTTGCTAGAGTTTAGGATAGGAGGAGCTTGGTTGCTATGGTATGTGATGTGAAGGTCTAGTTGCTATGCACTGGGATATGGAGAGAAGTGTGAGTGATAGGTGAGGAGCCTCGTTACTTCACGTTGAAATATCCTTTCACCTTTCTAATTTGAATTTCCGTTCCGCTCAAGCAATTGGAATAAAGGTCTTTCTCTCAGATCACTATAAAATAATTTTTGTTTACTCTTGATTTCTGCCCTGAGAGTGTTTGATGGGACAGTGTAGAGGGAGCTTTACTCTGTATCTAACCCATGCTGTACCTGCCCTGGGCGTGTTTGATGGGGACAGTGTAGAGGGAGCTTTACTCTGTATCTAACCTGTGCTGTAACTGCCCTGGGAGTGTTTGATGGGACAGTGTAGAGGAAGCTTTACTCTGTATCTAACCCGTGCTGTACCTGCCCTGGGAGTGTTTGATGGGACAGTGTAGAGGGAGCTTTACTCTGTATCTAACCCGTGCTGTACCTGCCCTGGGAGTGTTTGATGGGACAGTGTAGAGGGAGCTTTACTCTGTATCTAACCCGTGCTGTACCTGTCCTGGGAGTGTTTGATGGGACAGTGCAGAGGGAGCTTTACTCTGTATCTAACCTGTGCTGTACCTGCCCTGGGAGTGTTTGATGGGACAGTGTAGAGGGAGCTTTACTCTGTACCTAACCCGTGCTGTACCTGCCCTGGGAGTGTTTGATGGGACAGTGTAGAGGGAGCTTTACTCTGTATCTAACCCGTGCTGTACCTGCCCCGGGAGTGTTTGATGGGGCAGTGTAGAGGGAGCTTTACTCTGTATCTAACCCGTGCTGTACCTACCCTGGGAGTGTTTGATGGGGACAGTGTAGAGGGAGCTTTACTCTGTATCTAACCCGTGCTGTACCTGCCCTGGGAGTGTTTGATGGGACAGTGTAGAGGGAGCTTTACTCTGTATCTAACCCGTGCTGTACCTGCCCCAGGAGTGTTTGATGGGACAGTGTAGAGGGAGCTTTACTCTGTATCTAACCCGTGCTGTACCTGCCCTGGGAGTGTTTGATGGGACAGTGTAGAGGGAGCTTTACTCTGTATCTAACCCGTGCTGTACCTGCCCCAGGAGTGTTTGATGGGACAGTGTAGAGGGAGCTTTACTCTGTATCTAACCCGTGCTGTACCTGCCCTGGGAGTGTTTGATGGGACAGCGTAGAGGGAGCTTTACTCTGTATCTAACCCGTGCTGTACCTGCCCCGGGAGTGTTTGATGGGACAGTGTAGAGGGAGCTTTACTCTGTATCTAACCCGTGCTGTACCTGCCCCGGGAGTGTTTGATGGGGCAGTGTAGAGGGAGCTTTACTCTGTATCTAACCCGTGCTGTACCTACCCTGGGACTGTTTGATGGGACAGTGTAGAGGGAGCTTTACTCTGTATCTAACCCGTGCTGTACCTGACATACATGGGCTGTCCACTCACAGGACTAGCAGCCCTCTCCTTGGTGGTGAACACTGAAAACTTAATGTCTCGATATTCATCATTTGAATATTTAAAATACTGATAGATATGATGAGCACTAGTTGTGTGTTTGGCACTGATGCCCATCGCTGTAACCTGAGTTAAGCTCTATTGGCGCAGCGAGTCTGACCCTCGTTCTTTTGAACTTCTGCCTTCGTGAATGTGATTCAAATCTATTTTGGACACATGAGAAACCTTCTTGCCATCTCTGCCTGGCTGGGTTTTTGATGGCACATGGGCTTTGTACCTGCGCCTGTAAATTTAATTCCAAGAATTCATCGCTGCAGTGCAACCCAGTGACATCACATTATGGGGGTCGGTGGTGATGTACCCCCAGATTACAACATTTGGTTGAGGAGTAACTTGGTGGTGACAATGTACCATATTACAAGAGTCCTATATATTATTATCAGGGTCTAATTCCCCCCCCACCCCCCAACCCCTTTGAGTTTTAAGCTTTAAAGGGACTGATTTGAGGAAGAAACGTGTCAGTTAGACAAAGGGGATCACGCACTACACGGGATGTGGTGGTTCCTGTGCAGCTGGGGAGGTGAGCAGTCTTGGTGGAATAGCAGAGACGTGAGGATGGATAAATGTTCTGGAGTTTTCTTTGATTCCCTTTAGGGATCGGGCAGCGTTTATACGGAACTTTCCCTCAGAAGATTAAATGGGTGAGTAGAGTCCATGATTGGGTAGAGTGCCCATGGGCAGTGGAAGATGCAGGGGCTGGATGTCCTATTCTTGTTCTGTGCTTTATATTCTAAGCCAAGGGTGCAATTAATTTTTGTGGAACCCGCCAACATAATATCATGAAGCCCGCCCATGAATGAGGGCAGTGGCTGTGGGAGGAAGTCCCATTGATACGTTTAAAACATAAAGCAAAAGGATAAAAGAGATTAATAAATGTGTCGACGGCTTTTTATAACGTTCAGGGCCATATGAGCTCTCTGGAATGTTTGGCGGGGGAGGGTGCATCGTGGGTGCTCAAGGTTTGGGCCTGTTGTCTTGGTAACACGGAAGGGATTCTCAGTTTCTTTCCCACTTGACCCGGGGGAGCGCTCGGGATCCTGGACCCGGGCGGAGTAGAAATTCGTTCTATCTGCCGACACGCTCCCAAAAAAAGACTTCCTGAAAACAAGTGCAATCCCGATCAGGAATACATAAATAGACAAATTTAAAACTCTCGACCCAGATATGTCTGGTTGCGACTGTCCCTCGCTCAATAACCAAATGGGTTTTTTTTTCAATTCATTTTTTTCTGTTCAGTAAAGCACAAAGCTGTTGAAGTCTGTAGATCGTCTCCCTGCTTGGCCTTGGTTTGTGAAATAATGTAGTTCTCAAAATATGGAGTTTCCGTGGTGTTGGTTAATATCAAAGATTTCTTTCAACAACAAAAAAAAACACCAAAAAAAAAGATATTTAAAAAGAAAAGTGTCAAAAAAACTAGGCTGTGAATGATTCTCAGTTTATGTATTAAAGAATTCTGTTGTGTAAAATATTAAAAATCCACTAAAATTACCATAAACCAAAGTGTCTGTCTTGTATTGGCGAAAGGATGTCGGCCATTTTGAGGATAAGAGGTAAGCCATTTAGGACTGAGATGAGGAGGAATTTCTTCACCCAGAGAGTGGTGAACCTGTGGAATTCTCTACCACAGAAGGCAGTCGAGGCCAATTCATTAAATATATTCAAGAAGGAGTTGGATATATTTCTTGAGGCTAAAGGGATCAAGGGATATGGGGAGAAAGCAGGGACAGGGTATTGAGTTTGGATGATCAGCCATGATCTCATTAAATGGCGGAGTGGGCTCGAGGGGCCGAATGGCCTGCTCCTATATTCTATGTTAAAGGCGGAACTACCTTCAGAGAAAATGTATTTGACGAACTATTTTTTGTTTGTGTGGCAGGAGCGATCACCGGCCACAAGGTTTTGTTCTTCCGTTCTCGGGTAAATAAAATGAGACGCTCTCCTGCTGCGACATTATTCGGAACAGCAAGATCCCGGGTTCTATTTCTGGCCTCTGACCGCAGGTTTCAGCAGGGACCGAGCTAAGGGGGTGTGCTAGAACTGGTGGCGGTGCTCCTAGGCAAAGGAGGCAAAAAAGAAATCAGCCCAAGGCCCCTGTTCTGATCTCAAATACTATAAATTGTCTCCGCTGAGGGGAGTGGCAATTTGGCTGCAGGAGGCAGCAGCTGGGGAACCTGTAAGAGGGATGAGGGGGGCACTGGACGTGGAAGCCCAGGGGAGCACGGGGCAAAGGAGGCCCAAGGCTTCCTCGTGAGGCCTGGAGAAATGCTCCTTCCCCCCCCTCCTGGCCCGCAAGAAAACTTAAAATACATTTCTTTTTTAAAAACCTACCTGCCTGGGTTCTCTTCCGGTCCCTATCATTTCCCTGCCCCCACCTCACTCCGGGCAGGTCTGGTCTGACAGGGAAGACATCACTGCTCCCCCTGCTCAGGTCTCCAGCTTAAAGTTTGGGTCCTCCATCTGCTTATTTAAAGACTGCCTTCCTCCGGGTATCCTGCTCGCCTGCTCCCAAGAGCAGGTTAATATTGGGGCATGGCGGGGTCAGAGGGGGTATGTCACCGCCCTCATTTTAACTGCCCCCTCCCTCCAGCTCGGTTTCCACCAGGCGAAGGGAATTAAAGTCGGTGATGCAGTCTCTGGACTCCCACGTGAAAGATTGCCCACTTGGGTGAGGTACTGGGGCCTTCCAGGTTTCTAACCACGGTTCAGCACATTCCCAAGCCGTCTGGAGAAAGAGGCATCACTTTCCTCAATTTCCCCAGGACATGGGAGATGTGGAGAAGGTTGGTGTCGCACTGTATTTCGCCCCCTCCGCACCCCACCACATCTCCACAGAAACGTGGTCCTACACTATGCACAATTTAACCTGGGTTAATTATTCCCTACCTGTCGCTGGCTTCCCCTCTCTGCGGGCGGATGTGTAATGTTTCCGCACGCTTTGCTCAGGAGTAGCACTGGTTGAAACACAAAACGCAACTCGCTGCTTTAAATCTGATTCGCCATTCATAAGCAGGGGAGGAGATGCCTGGGGTGGGGTGAGAATGGGGCTGGAGGTCGGTGTACGTGATGGGGTTGGTGTGGGGAGTGGTTGGGAGGTGAGGTCAGGACTGGGATGGGAAGTGGGATGGGGTGGGGGTTGGGTTGGTCGGGACTCTGGTGGGATGGGAATGGGGTGGGAGGTGGGATCAGGACTGGGATGGGAAGTGGGATGGGGTGGGAGGTGGATGTGTGATTGGGAGTTGGGAGCGGGACGATCCTGGGTTGGGAATGAGGTGGGATTGAGCGGGTGTCCTGGTTTCTGCTTTTCCGTTGATAAAAATTGGTTGAAAATCTTGAGTCACTAGTACATCATCCCCTCACATCATGGGACGCGGGGAAAAACAGCCACAATACAATCCAGCGTTTCGGTGCCATGTTCACATCGAAATTTCCGGATGGTTGACGACACTCAGCGCTGGTACAATTAGAGTCAAAGGTGACAGGAAACGGATTTTTCCCCCCTCTTCCCAAAAAACCAGCTCTCGTTGAAATGAAGACAATATTTATTGATGTAAATTCTCCCACGGCAAAGAAAATCAAAGTATCCCGCGTAAAACCGCCGTTAATCAGGATTAAACATCGCAGTCTCAGAATATTCAGCTAATTACTGCTTTGGGGTTTACTGGTGACCTCCTGAAAATGAGAGTGGTTTCGAATTTCAATGATCAGCGTCCTGCCCGTCACTTGTCCCGAGGACCTGCTCCTGATGCGGTCCTGTCTGCCTCTCCCATCAATGCACGAAGAAAAGGACAAACTACCATTTCTATCGCGCCTTTCACGACCGCGCGACCTCCCAAAAGCGCCTCATTGCCAATGAGTCGCAAAGGCCTCGGCCCACGGGTGATAATCACGCCTCGGGGAGATCTGGTGCGAGGTCCCTTGGATGTGAGGGAGTGACGCAGTGATTGTCGAATGTGTTCTGACCGGATACGAAAACCTACACCTTGGCGAGTACAGTTTGTGTAACACCCAAGGTTATCTGCGTATAAAGGGTTGGGGGGGGCGGGTGGTAACAGGGTTACAGATAATGGGGGCAATTCTGGGCCTTAAGCATAACCCATACCGAAAGGTTTGGGGAAGGACACAGTCTCTTAAACCCAGCCAAATACACAAGTACAGTTGGAGGTTTTGTACTTCTGTGGGATTTGCGACTTTTGAAGCCTTTTATTCCCCCGATGAAAGAGCGGGGATGAGTTAGGAAATGCCTTTCCCATTCGGTTGCAGGTTGGGCACATCATCAAGAGATCACGGGTATGTGCCCCGTTGGAACATCTTGCGACTGAGTCCATGTGAGTATAGAGAAAAAGAACTTGCATCGATATAGCACCTTTCACCACCTCAGGAACACGAACCCCGGCTGATTTCCAACACCCGATCGCCAACCCTTCCCAAACCAAGAGCACTGAAGCCAATTGTACCGTGATCGGGTAATTCAGTGCAGACCAAGGGTGAAATCCAGGACGGCCTGGTCCAAATACTCAGTCGCACGTGTATTTTGTAACTAGCTGTCCTATCTGGGGAGCCCGACACAGTGCCTTTAAGAGCCAGCAATCATTTCAATAGTGTAGATTTTTTTTTTAGAAATTTATGGCGCAGAAGGAGGCCATTCGGCCCATCGTGTCTCCAAATGTCAATCTGAACAAGTTATAGAATCATAGAATGGTTGCAGCACAGAAGGAGGCCATTCGGCCCATCGAGCCCATGCCGGCTCTCTGCAAGAGCGCTTCAGCCAGTCCCACTCCCCTGCCCTTTCCCTGTAGCCCTGCAAATTTTTTTCCTTCAGGTACTTATCCAACCCCCTTTTGAAAGCGGTGATTGAATCTGCCTCCACCACCCTTTCAGGCAGTGCATTCCAGATCCCAACCACTCGCTGCGTAAAACAGTTTTTCCTCATGTCGCCTTTGGTTCTTCTGCCAATCACCTTAAATCTGTGTCCTCTGGTTCTCGACCCTTCCGCCAATGGGAACAGTTTCTCTCTATCTACTCTGGCCAGACCCCTCATGATTTTGAACACCTCTATCAAATCTCTCAATCGTCTCTGCTCTAAGGAGAACAACCCCAGCTTCTCCAGTCTATCCACGTAACTGAAGTACCTCATCCCTGGAACCATTCTCGTAAATCTTTTCTGCACCCTCTCTAAGGCCTTCACATCCTTCCTTATGTGAGGAGTTTTGGGGTATTTAAAAAAAAGATTGGATACACAGCATCTCAGACACCTGCAAGAGGTGCAGACATTTTTAACAACACTTCTAACTAAAAAGGTTAAATTCCGAGGCCAGGTTGCACAGACTGGGCTTGTATTCCCTCGAGTTTAGAAGATTAAGGGGTGATCTGATCGAGGTGTTTAAGATGATTAAAGGAGTTGATGGGGTCGAGAGAGAGAAACTATTTCCTCTGGTGAGGGGAGTCCAGAACAAGGGGGCAGAACCTTAAAATTAGAGCCAGGCCGTTCAGGGGTGATGTCAGGAAGCACTTCTTCACACAAAGGGTGGTGGAAATCTGGAACTCTCTCCCCCAAAAAGCTGTTGAGGCTGGGGGTCAATCAAAAATGTCAAAACTGAGATTGATAGATTTTTGTTGGGTAAGGGGTATTAAGGGTTACGGAACCAAGGCAGGTAGATGGAGTTAAGATACAGATCGGCCATGATCTAATTGAATGGCGGAACAGGATAGAGGGGCTGAATGGCCTGTTCTGCTGTTCCGAACACCTGTAACATGGGTTTTTGGTCATTAAGCATTTGACTCCTGTGAATTTATCTTGGGCTGTGGTGAAAATCAAAGTCACCTGATCTCTCAGGCCAGCGTACCGTTTGGAAATTAAATTCAACTCTTCTGAACCGCATTCCCCTTCTCCCTCCCTACTTTTTCTTGGCTGCTCTTGTGGAGTGTGGTTCCAGCTTTGGTTATTGCGCTAAACTAAACTCACTCACTCTCCAATGCTAAACCAACGCACTCCTGGCCAGCCTCCCACCTACCACCCTCCGTCAACTTGAGCTCCTCCAAAACTCTGCTGCCCCGTGTCCTAACTCGCACCGAGTCCCGTTCACCCATCACCCCTTGTGCTCGCTGACCTACATTGGGTCCCGGGTCTGGCAACGCCTCGATTTTAAAATTCTCATCCTAGTTTTCAAATCCCTCCATGGCCTCCTCGCCCCCCTCCCTATCTCTGTGATCTCCTCCAACCTTCCGCGATCTCTGCGCTCCTCAAACTCTGGCCTCTTGTCCATCCCCGATTTCCATCGCTCCACCATTGGCGGCCGTGCCTTCAGCTGCCGGGGCCCCGAAGCTCTGGAATTCCCTCCCTAAACCTCTCCGCCTCTCTCTCCTCCTTTAAGACGCTCCTTAAAACCGACCTCTTTGACCAAGCTTTTGGTCACCTGTCCTGATATCTCCTTATGTGGCTCGGTGTCAATTTTTAATGGATAATCAATCCTGTGAAGCGCCTTGGGACATTTTACTGCGTTAAGGGTGCTATATAAATGCAAGTTGTTGTTGTTGTTGAGAGAAGGCTGCAGCCAATAACTACAAAGTGTCCTTTATCTGCTCCCACCCTTTCTCCACTGT
This sequence comes from Somniosus microcephalus, assembly GCF_052327205.1. Classification (NCBI taxonomy): domain Eukaryota; kingdom Metazoa; phylum Chordata; class Chondrichthyes; order Squaliformes; family Somniosidae; genus Somniosus; species Somniosus microcephalus. Next base: position 5,162,084 of record NC_140999.1, read on the forward strand.
CACTGTGATAAGAGGCCACCGTTAAACCGCAAAGAGAACGACAAGGGGGCCTCTCGCAGGTATTCACCTCGTCGCTGTTTGTGGGATCTTGCTGTGCGCAGATTGTTCACCTACGTCACAATGGTGACTGCCTGTCAAAAAAATGCTTCAGCGGCCGGGAGGCACTTAGCAACGATCTGAGGACTCAAAAGGTGCCATATTCCATCCTTGTTAAACCCCATAGGCGATACTTACCTCGGACATTAACCTCGGGGGCGGGGGGGTGGAGGGGCGCGGGTAGGGCCCTCGCTTCAAATTCAAGTCTGAATCATCAACATATTGTCAGGACAGTAGTTGGAAGAGATAGAAATCCTGTTTAAAAAAGAATCCACTGTTTCTTCAAAGAAAAAACATTTTGCCTCAAACTTTAACCCATTAAAGCTCAAGAACCAAATTACTTCTGCAACACGAAAAGTTGGAAAAAATGGACATGAGTGAATAATAGCCAAGGCCCGCACAATTACAGTGTCCTCGCGCGTGAGGTTACGAGCCCTTCGCTAACATCGCCACTGTAGAGTCCACATTCTAAGGCAAGCCAGCAAGCTTCCGTACAGCAGCGAGGTTAGGCCTCGTTAGCTCTCCAGGCTAAGGGGTTACCATGCATTTATTATCAGAACAGGAAGAGAATGAGCGAGAGGGAGAGATGAGGAGAGAAGACGTTGGTGAGTAAGTGCGCCGACAGCCAATCGAGCGTCGTATCACGTTCCAGAACATTCTCATGCAGCCAAGCCAGCGTTCCGGGTTACTTGGGCGGATAATGAGCAAACGGAGCCTCTTCACTTAAGCTGTTCTGAAAGAACAAAATGGAAACGAGTGTGAGTATTTAATTCAAAAAAGAAAATACTGCAGACGCTGGAAATCTGAAATAAAAGCAGAAAATGCTGGAGACCCTCAGCAGGCCAGGCAGCATCTGTGAAGAGAGAAACAGAGTTAACGTTTCAGGTCGATGACCTTTCGTCAGAGCTGGAAAAAAGCAGGAAATGGAACAGATTTTTAAGCAAGTGTAGGGGCTGGGAAAGGGGGGAGGGGATGAAAGAACAAAAGGGAAGGTCTGTGATAGGCTGGAAGGCAGGAGAGGGTAAGAGACATTAAGAGATACTCAAGGCGAGACGAGATGGTAACGGGACAGGTTAAGAAACAAAAGATGGCTCTAGAGGAAGTGTAAATTGCACTGGCAGAATGAAAGACAGCTGCCCTGTGGGAGAGAAGAAAAAAAGACAGTGTGGATAAAAAATATATATATATGATAGGGGCCGAGGTTATGGTCTGAAATTGTTGAACTCTATGTTGAGTCCGGAAGGCTGTAAAGTGCCTAATCGGAAGATGAGGTGCTGTTCCTCGAGCTTACACTGAGCTTCTGTGGAACAATGCAAGAGGCCGAGGACAGTGAGGTCTGAGTGGGAATGGAGCGGAGAATTAAAATGACAGGTGACCGGAAGCTCGGGGTCCCCCTTACGGACTGAACGGAGGTGTTCCACAAAGCGGTCACCCAATCTGCGTTTGGTCTCCCCAATGTAGAGGAGACCAATGGAGAGGAGTATTTAATTTACCGGCTAGCCGTGCAAGGCTGCCTCGCCCCCCTGTCCATGAACAGGGGATGGAGACGGGGCTTTTTTTTTGGTTTTCATTGAGAAGCCCAAGTAAGGGGCTGAGGCACATAGTGCAAGGATACGGTAGCGTAGTGGTTATGTTATTGGACTAGTAATCCAGAGACCTGGACTAAGGATCTAGCAACACACAAGTTCAGAATCCCATCCCATGGGGAATTTAAATTCAGTTAATTAAATAAATTGGGAATCAAAAGCTAGTATCAGTAATGGTGACCATGGAAACTGCCGGATTGTCGTAAAAACCCATTTGGGTCACTAATGTCCTTTAGGGAAGGAAATCTGCTGTCTTTACCCGGTCTGGCCTTTGTGTGACTCCAGGCCCACAGCAATGTGACTGACTCCTAGCTACCCTCTGAATTGGCCGAGCGAGCCACTCAGTTGCCACCACCACCTTTTCAAGGGCAATTAGGGATGGGCCAGTGATGCCCACACCTCGTGATAAGACCATGGTTGAAAAGACCAAATCGAGATGGGGTAGTCAGGTGACACTAGGCTTGGGTTTTTGAAAGATTGTAGAAGGAATTGAAGACTGAGAGAGGGGAAGAATGTCATAGATTCTGGGAAAGAGCGAGTTGGAGCTGAGGCGATGACTCTCAATTTCAACACAGTGAGGTTGCAATGAGGAGGAGTGTATAGGATGGGGTAGTAGGAGCAAGAGAGAATGGTTCAGTAGAGCAGTGGTTATATTGATAAACTAGAGAGAGGTTGGAGGCGGAGACCAGAGGCGAGAGCATTGCTACCAGACGATAAGCTTATTCTTGTAGCTAAGAAACTTGTGTGGGGGGAGTTCAAAACTAGGGGTCATAAATACAAGATAGTCACTAATAAATACAATAAGGAATTCAGGAGGAACTTCTTTCCCCAGAGAGTGGTGAGAATGTGGAACTCGCTACCACAGGGAGTGGTTGAGGCAAATAGCAGAGATGCATTTAAGGGGAAGCTGGATAAACACATGAGGGAGAAAGGAATAGAAGGTTATGCTGAAAGAGTGAGATGACTTACTGCAATTATATAGGGCCCTGGTGAGACCACACCTGGAGTATTGTGTACAGTTTTGGTCTCCTTACCTAAGGAAGGATATACTTGCCATAGAGAGAGTGCAACGAAGGTTCACCAGACTGGTTCCTGGGATGGGGGGATTGTCCTATGAGGAGAGATTGAGTAGACTAGGGCCTAGAAATTCAGTGCCCTTAGCACCGATTTTGCGGCGCTAGAGGGCCTAGCGCTGCAATTGGCGCCGGTTCCTAAATTGCCTGGGGCCCTTCCGCGGCGGTAGACCGGTAGCGCTGCGCCGGCACCGATGACGTCATCGGTGTGCGCAGCGTCCCGGTTGCCCTGGTAACCCGGCCCCAAGCCGAAATTCAGTTGCGGCCGCCTCGCCAGTGGCAGCCGCAACTAAGACTCCGGCAAACGAGTGTTGCCGGAGTCTGCACCGGCGCTTTAAGGAGGCGCGGCGGCCGGCCGCTTTCCCGCCGGCCGCCTGCCCGCAGCTCCCTCCCCGGACTTCTCCCCCCACCCCCCCGGAACAGATGCAAGCCCGGCACTTGTCCGAGGTGCTGGGCTCATTTTTGCAGAGATTTGCGCGGGCCGCGGCCGGGTGCAGGCAGCTCCTCCTTAACGGAAGGAGGAGGCCTGCACTTCCCGAGCCTGCCGCACCGCAGCGGGCGCCGCAGCGCCGGAATAGCACCGCAATGCGGCGCGTTGCGCCAGTTTTCAGGCGCTAAAACCCTTCAGTAGCGCCGGCAGCCGTTTGGGCGCGGCGCTACTGAATTTTTGGCGCACGCAAAGGGACTTAGCACCGGCGCTAACTTCCGGCGCTAAAGCCCTGGCGCAGCGCAAACTCAATTTCTAGGCCTAGGCCTATATTCTCTGGAGTTTAGAAGAATGAGAGGTGATCTCATTGAAACATACAAAATTCTTAGAGGGCTTGACAGGGAATCTAACCACCTCCCCTTGACATTAAACAGCATTACCATCGCCGAATCCCCCACCATCAACATCCTGGGGGTCACCATTGACCAGAAACTTAACTGGACCAGCCACATAAATACAAGAGCAGGTCAGAGGCTAGTTATTCTGTGGCAAGTGTCTCACCTCCTGACTCCCCAAAGCCTTTCCACCATCTACAAGGCACAAGTAAGGAGTGTGATGGAATACTCTCCACTTGCCTGGATGAGTGCAGCTCCAACAACACTCAAGAAGCTCGACACCATCCAGGACAAAGCAGCCCGTTTGATTGGCAGCCCATCCACCACCTTAAACATTCACTCCCTCCACCACCGGCGTACCGTGGCTGCAGTGTGTACCATCTACAAGATGCACTGCAGCAACTCGCCAAGGCTTCTTCAGCAGCACCTCCCAAACCCGCGACCTCTTCCACCTAGAAGGACAAGGGCAGCAGGCGCATGGGAACACCACCACCTCCAAGTTCCCCTCCAAGTCACACACCACCCTGACTTAGAAGTATATCACCGATCCTTCATCGTCGCTGGGTCAAAATCCTGGAACTCCCTCCCTAACAGCGCTGTGGGAGCACCTTCACCACACGGACTGCAGCGGTTCAAGAAGGTGGCTCACCATCACCGTCTCAAGGGCATTTAGGGATGGGCAATAAATGCTAGTCTTGCCAGCAACACCCAGATCCTATAAGCGAATATAAAAAACAGGGTAGATGCAGGGAGGATGTTCCCCCTGGCTGGAGAGTCTAGAACCAGGGGTCACAGTCTCAGGATAAGGGGTCGGCCATTTAAGACTGAGGTGAGGAGGGATTTCTTCACTCAGAGGGTGGTGAATCTTTGGAATCCTCTGCCCCAGAGGGCTGTGGAGACTCAGTCGTTGAGTATATTCAAGGCTGAGATCGATAGATTTTTGAATATTAAGGGAATCAAGGGATATGGGGATAGTGCAGGAAAGTGGAGTTGAGGTTGATGATCAGCCATGATCTCATTGAATGGCGGAGCTGGCTCGAGGGGCCGAATGGCCGACTCCTGCTCCTATTTCCTATGTTCTTATGAAGCGGGTAGGGAGGAGGCTCGTGTGGAGCATAAACACTGGCATGGACCAGTGGGGCTGAATGGCCTGTTCCTGTGCTGTAGGTTCTGTGTAATCCTGCAAGTACAGAGGACACCCTAAAGAGAAACTAAGTACCACCGGCAAATGTTCCCTCTGATTTTGTTTTCGTGCGTGGTCCCTTTAAATTTTTCAGCAGCAACAGCTGGTGAGCGGCCTGCGCGGGGCCTCCCGAACGATGCGTGGCCGCGCACCTTAGGGGGAGCATAAGAATTAGGAGCAGGAGTCGGCCACTCGGCCCCTCGAGCCTGCTCCGCCATTCAATAAGATCATGGCTGATCTTCCACCTCAACTCCACTTTCCCGCCCGATCCCCATATCCCTCGATTCCCCTAGAGTCCAAAAATCTATCGATCTCTGTCTTGAATATACTCAACGACTGAGCCTCCACAGCCCTCTGGGGTAGAGAATTCCAAAGATTCACCACCCTCTGAGTGAAGAAATTCCTCCTCATCTCAGTCCTAAATGGCCGACCCCTTATCCTGAGACCCCTGGTTCCAGACTCTCCAGCCAGGGGGAAACAGCCTCTCAGCATCTCCCCTGTCAATCCCCCTCAGAATTTTATACATTTCAATGAGACCACCTCTCATTCTTCTAAACCCCAGAGAGTATCGGCTCATTCTACACAATCTCTCATCATAGGACAACCCTCTCATCCCAGGAATCAGTCTAGTGAACCTTCGTTGCACCGCCTCTAAGGCTCATGTACCTTGTCTGCTGATTAATGTTTGCATAAGAACATACGAATTAGGAGCAGGAGTCGGCCATTCGGCCCCTCGAGCCTGCTCTGCCATTCAATAAGATCACGGCTGATCATCGACCTCAACTCCACTTTCCCGCCCGATCTCCATATCCCTCGATTCCCCTAGAGTCCAAAAATCTATCGATCTCAGCCTTGAATATACTCAACGACTGAGCCTCCACAGCCCTCTGGGGCAGAGAATTCCAAAGATTCACCACCCTCTGAGTGAAGAAATTTCTCCTCATCTCAATCCTAAATGGCCGACCCCTTTATCCTGAGACTGCGACCCCTGGTTCTAGACTCTCCAGCCAGGGGGAAACAACCTCTTAGCATCTACCCGGTCAATCCCCCTCAGAATCTGGTATGATTCAATGAGACCACCTCAGTTGCCACTGTTCCACTTCAGGAGGAAGGAGGTAGATCTCGACTTTGTGCGATAGTGTAAAACAGGTGATAGCAAGTCGGCAGCCCAAAGTCAAGATCTACCCCAAGGTTTTAACTCAAATGGAGCTCATTCCTGTTGACTCACACACACATATATATCCCCGGGGCCCACAGTCTCACCAAGGCTGAAGGTGAGGTAATCAGGACATCGTGGTTAGATTATTCCTTAGCTTGGATTTTACAAGCCTGTGAATTGTGGAAGGAAGGGAAGCCCGAGGGAGCCGAGCAGTTTAGAGCTGGCTAGGAGAGAAAAACACAAATAGATACATACGAACATCCGAATTAGGAGCAGGAGTCGGCCACTCGGCCCCTCGAGCCTGCTCCACCATTCAATAAAACCATGTCTGATCCGATTACTCCACATTCCCGCCTACCCCCGATAACCTTTCACCCCCCTTGCTTATCAAGAATCTATCTGTAGTGTATGTAACCTGTACCACCTTAAGAGACTACCTTAAGGTGATGAACTACTTTCTGATGGCTCCTGTATATTGTAGTACCGGTGGTGACCACACCGGTATATAAACCCTGTGGAGCAGTTTGTATTTCAGTTCAGCCCTGACCCTCAATTACTAAAGACCTGTTTAAGTATTCTGTTGTCTGTGTCCAGTTATTCAGCATAACTACATTTGGAAAACACAGACTCAACACTATCTACCTCTGCCTTAAAAATATTCAAAGACTCTGCTTCCACCGCCCTCTGAGGAAGAGAGTTCCAAAGACTCACGACCCTCTGAGAAAAAATTTCTCCTCATCTCTGTCTTAAATGGGCGACCCCTTATTTTTTAAACAGTGACCCCTAGTTCTAGATTCTCCCACAAGAGGAAACATCCTCTCCACATCCACCCTGTCCAGACCCCTCAGGATCTTATATGTTTCAATCAAGTCACCTCTTACTCTTCTAAACTCCAGCGGATACAAGCCTAGCCTGTCCAACCTTTCCTCATAAGACAAGCCGCCCATTCCAGGTATTAGTCTAGTAAACCTTCTCTGAACTGCTTCCAACGCATTTACATCCTTCCTTAAATAAGGAGACCAATACTGTACACAGTACTCCAGATGTGGTCTCACCAATGCCCTGTATAACTGAAGCATAACCTCCCTACTTTTGTATTCAATTCCCCTCGCACTAAACGATAACATTCTATTAGCTTTCCTAATTACTTGCTGTACCTGCATACGAACCTTTTGCGATTCATGCACTAGGACCACCCAGATCCCTCTGCATCTCAGAGCTCTGCAATCTCTAGATAATATGCTTCTTTTTTATTCTTCCTGATAAAGAGTTGTGGATGTGAAATGGGTGAGGAGAAAAGGGAATGATGTGGTGAAGTGCCAGAAGACTGAGACAAAGGGAATAGTTAGAGGAAAGAGTTTTAAAAAAAATGTCAGGATACAGGAACACGGGGGTTACAGAGAATGTACGGCACAGAAACAGGCCATTCGGCCCGACTGCTCCGTGCCGGTGTTTCTGCTCCACACCAGCCTCCTCCCACCCCTCTTCGTCTAACCCTATCAACATATCCTTCTATTCCTTTCTCCCTCATGTGTTTATCCAGCTTCCCCTTAAATGTATCTGTGCTATTCACCTCAACCACTCCCTGTGGTAGCGAGTTCCACATTCTCACCACTCTCTGGGTAAAGAAGTTTCTCCTGAATTCCCAATTGGATTTATTAGTGACTCTCTTATATTGATGGCCCCGAGTTCTGGTCTCCCCCACAAGTGGAAACATCTTCTCTACGTCTACCCCATCGAACCCTGTCATAATTTTAAAGACCTCTATCAGGTCACCCCTCAGCCTTCTCTTTTCTACAGTAATGAATCTCAGCCTGTTTCCGTCTTTCCTAAGAGGTATAAACTCTCAGTTCTGGTATCATCCTTCTTAGGGTTAAACCTACGTCAAACATATAGGGGTGAAATTCGCCTTGGGCAATAGAGATTCAGCAGCCCCCTTTTACAACCCCGACCAATTTTCTTTTCTCTTGACTGCCCAAGACCATTTCACACGTAAGCGGGGGTTATAGAAGGCTGTTCCTGAAGATTGCACAATGTAAGCATGCAGAGTCCTATCGTAGAAAGTGCAGGGCGCGTGCGTACGCAGAAGGAAGTGCGCAAACGTTGGAGTCCCTTCACCCTCCCCACCCCAAACAGGAGGGTCACATTGGCTCAGTTGAGGTCCATGGTCATTGTGACTTGTTACCGCGCTATGTACTGTAGAGGACCAATGGCGAGTCTTCGTACACATCATCCTGTGGGGAGAGATACAACCTGTGACTGGGCAGCGAGGTTAAATCGTTGAGGCGTCTGAGCAACGAGTACAAATTTTGTAAACAGCACCTTGTTGGGACGGGACATTTTGCCAACTCCCGGATGAAATGCTGATTGGCTGCAATCAGATGATGTTCTGGCTAAAAAATACCTTTTAAACTGAACCCAATCCTAGTCTCACCCAACGCTACTTCAGGGGTCATTTTATAGTGATTACATAAGAATTAGGAGCAGGAGTCAGCCATTCGGCCCCTCGAGCCTGCTCCGCCATTCAATAAGATCACGGCTGATCTTCCACCTCAACTCCACTTTCCCGCCCGATCTCCATATCCCTCGATTCCCCTAGAGTCCAAAAATCTATCGATCTCTGTCTTGAATATACTCAACGATTCAGCATCCACAGCCCTCTGGGGTAGAGAATTCCAAAGATTCACCGCCCTCTGTGTGAAGAAATTTCTCCTCATCTCAGTCCTAAATGGTCGACCCCTTATTCTGAGACTGTGACCCCTGGTTCTAGACTCCCCAGCCAAGGGGAAACATCCTCCCTGCATCTACCCTGTCAATCCCTCAAAGAATCTTAGACATTTCAATGCGATCACCTCTCAGAGAATATAGGCCCATTCTGCTCAATCTCTCAGGGTAGGACAGCTACCTGCCCTAGCCCAGGGAGAGTTGAGGACTACCCTCGGGGGTCGCCAACCCTACAGGATTGTCCTGGAGTCTCCAGGAATCAAAGATTAACATCCTGGGCATTGCTTCCAGCAACACCGGGAGAAAAGTTATAGGGGGCATGAGGTTTATTTTTGTGTTTTTCTCATTTTCTTTGAACACTTTCATTTATTAGTTATAAAAAGCTGGAGATGGCGGGGTGGGGGGCGAGGAAGGCTCTTTGATTGACAGTCAGGATCATCCAATCGGGTAACGAAGAGTCTGTTTGCTTTCCAATTGGTCGTGGGGAAGGCGTGACGTGTCGGGCGACCAATGGCGGGAGCGTGGGGGGCGGGGCGGTTGGAGGGGGGTCATGTGATGAAACCTCCAGGTATACCTCCAACCAACGAGCCTACTGTCGCGCTCCAAGAGCTGCCCAACTGAGATGATCGCTCTCAGCACAAGCTGGGAGTTCAGCCTGGGATCTTCCTGGCTGATATGAGTCCATTCCAACCCGCTGATACCCACTGAGCCTTGCTGGAGCTACAAGTGCTCGTTTCTGGCGTCACAATCTGTCCATTACACGGCAGGCCTCAGCAGATCCCCGAGGTGTTTGTTTTAGTCCTTCAGTGGTTGAGGATCCCATGGACAGCAATGCTGGCAGTCAGGCCTCAGTGAGATGGTGGGTCAGGTGGTTCAATGGGAACAGTCCAGGAAAGTGAAATGAGCAAATATAAGGTCATGGAATGATCTCAGGTTGAGCACCAGACTTGCAGCCAACATCAACAAGGGTGTAGGCATACCAGCCATGTAGACGAAGGCAGACTCCACCTTTCAAATGTAAGGCACTTTCCTCGGGCGTGTTACATCGCTCATTTAGGTCTCAAAATCTGATCTGTTTTCATGTTTCACACTCAAAGGCAAAGAGAACCCCATCAACATGCTGCGACAGGACACAGAGGATTCAATGGAAGGAGGAGGAAAATCAGCTAAATGGTCCCTCGTTTGTCGCTGCCTTCGTGAAATTTGTGACATACAGCACACGCAACACGTTCAGCACACGCAACAGGTTCCGCACACGCAACACGTTCAGCACACGCAACAGGTTCCGCACACGCAGACGCGTTCCGCACACGCAGACGCGTTCAGCATACGCAGATGCGTTCAGCACACGCAGACACATACCACACACACACAGACATGTTCAGTACAAACATAGATACATAAAGCACAAACAATACATGCCTATACAGAGATTCATCCCACAAACATACACAGATACATATAATAGATACAGGGATATTCTATATACATATGACACCCATGAATACATACAATACACACGGACACACACATTACCCGCACAGACCCATTTGACACATGCAGGCACATTCAATAGCCACACAGGCACATACAGCCAGATTTGACGTACGTACCATTGGCAATTCTTGGAGCCGTTTAAACTCGGGTTTCCCTTGCTGCGAGTATTTCACCGCGGTAACCAGCACCCCAACGATTAAAATTGCCACCAGGATCACAATGAGAGTAACGAGTCCAGCGTCGAGATGGCGCTGTTTCAGGGAACTACCTGGAATAAAGACGGAATGATATTACACAGACAAAATCCAGGACACGCAGACACGTACTCTCTGGAGTTTAGAAGAATGAGAGGTGATCTCATTGAAACATACAGGGTTCTGAGGGGGGATTGACAGGGTAGATGCTGAGAGGATGTTTCCCCCTGGCTGGAGAGTCTAGAACCAGAGGTCACAGTCTCAGGATGAGGGGTCGGCCATTTAGGACTGAGATGAGGAGAAATTTCTTCACTCAGTGGGTGGTGAATCTTTGGAATTCTCTACCCCAGAGGGCTGTGGAGGCTCAGTCTTTGAGCATATTCAAGGCTGAGATTGATAGATTTTTGGACTCTCGGGGAATCAAGGGATCTGGGGATCGGGCGGGAAAGTGGAGTTGAGGTCGAAGATCAGCCATGATCTTATTGAATGGTGGAGCAGGCTCGAGGGGCCGAATGGCCGACTCCTGCTCCTAATTCTTATCCTCTTATGTTCTTGCGCAGGACACGCAGACACATGCAGTACATGTGTTGGGGAACGGGGCTCGTGACTGGCAAATGATGTTTAATTTGGAAAAGTGCAGTGTTTTGCATAAAGAATGCTGAACATATATACACCCTTCAGGGAAAGGCATTAAAGCAGGTGGAGAGAGATCTGGGCGTTCTAGTGCATAGATCTCGAGAGCTTCATGAGCAGCACCGTGAAGCGATAGCTGGAGCAACTAGGATGTTGGGGTGCATTTACAGGACAGTTGACTATAAGACGAGACATAATATTTTGACCTTGTACAAGACCTTGGTCAGGCCGCACTCGGAATACTGGGTCCAGTTTTGGTCTCCTCACATGGTGGATTATAGTGAGGATTTGGAAAGGGTGCAGAGGGGGAGCCACTGGACTAATCCCCGTCTAAAGCATCTTAGTTACCAAGATAGGCTAGAAGAGTTGGGACTGTACACTTTGGAGAAGCGTAGACTGAGGGGTGATCTGATCTAGGTTCATAGGGTGATGAAACATAGAAAAATAGGAGCAGGAGTCGGCCATTCGGCCCTTCGAGCCTGCTCCGCCATTCAATATGATCATGGCTGATCCTCTATCTCAATACCATATTCCCGCTCTCTCCCCATACCCCTTGACGCCTTTTGTCTCTAGAAATCTATCTATCTCCTTCTTAAATATATTCAGTGACTTGGCCTCCACAGCCTTCTGTGGTAGAGATTTCCACAGGTTCACCACCCTCTGAGTGAAGAAATTTCTCCTCATCTCAGTCATAAATGTCCTACCCCGTATCCTGAGACTGTGACCCCTCGTTCTAGACCCCCCAGCCAGGGGAAACATCCTCCCTGCATCCAGTCTGTCTAGCCCTGTCAGAATTTTATACGTTTCAATGAGATCCCCTCTCATTCTTCTAAACTCTGAAGGGAATAGATTGTGTTCCTGTTGACAGCTTGTTCCAACTACAGGAAACTTTCTGGTATCCGGCACCGACGGGACCGAGCTGGTGCCGTTAGATCAAAACTGCCGTAGAAACCAGCGCTAATGTTAAAACATACGGAGCTCAGAGCTCAGTGTGAAGCAACAAACCCTGTTGCTTCAAAACAGTCGGCGCAGCTTGCAAGTGTCTAGCTGAAGCTGTTGCGAAAAGAAAAAAAAATTATCTGAACCAACTCCTGAATTTTGCTGGTAGATAGAGCTTGCCGGACATTTAACCTCCGGATAAATGAAAGTTTCCCGTAAATAGGTTAGGGAGGACCAGGGGTCACAGTTTTTAAGTTGTATAAGGCTAGATCTAGGTTAGATGTCAGGAGGTGATTCTTTTCCCAGAGAGTAGTGGACCTCTGGATCAGGCTGCCGTCTCGTGTAGTTGTCACCGATTCACTGAATTCCTTCGAGCGAGAGCTGGACCTGTTTCTGGAGATCACCTGGTAGAAGAGGTCGGTGCCCCGGTAACGTGACTGAGGATGGATGCGTCGGGCAGAGAATGAGAGAGGGGCTAAATAAACAAATGGATTTAAACAAAGAAAGGATTATTGCGGTCTCGACATACCTATTGGTGTTATGCCTGTCGTCTTTGTATCGTTGGACGGAGTGGAAGCTGAAAGTAAAAAGAGCAATGTAGAGGTAAGAGACACCGAGATTGCAATCCTGCGCTCCCAGCGCGCGTATGATTTTATTTATAGATTCCACTCCCCCAGGCCTGATGTGGTACAACAACAACTTGTATTTATATAGCGCCTTTAATGTAGTAAAACGTCCCAAGGCGATTCACAGGAGCGATTATCAAACAAACATTGGACACCGAGCCACAGAAGGAGATATTAGAAATAACAACAGAAAATGCTGGAAAAACTCAGCAGGCCAGGCAACATCCGTGGAGAGAAATTAGAGTCGACGTTTCGGGTCAAAACCCTTTATCAAGACTAAAGAGGCACAGGGAATTAAATAGATTAAGAGGCCAGGCTGGGAGAGAACAAAAGAGAAGAAGCGACATTAAGAGGTATTCAAAACCAGACGAGATGGTGGTCGGACTAGTGGAGACAAAAGACGGCTCAGATTAGGTGTGAAATGTTCTGGCAGAATGGGAGACAGCTGCCATGTGGGAGAGAGAAAAAAAGGAAAGGGGGGGGGAACCAAAACAAAGGTGTGGATAAAAAATATAAGTAAAAATGTAATAGGGGCTGAGGTTATGATCTGAAATAAGGAGATATTAGGACAGGTGTTGGTCAAAGAGGTCGGTTTTAAGGAGCGTCTTAAAGGAGGAGAGAGAGGCGGAGAGGTTTAGGGAGGGAATTCCAGAGCTCGGGGCCCAGGCAGCTGAAGGCACGGCCGCCAATGGTGGAGCGATGGAAATCGGGGATGCTCAAGAGGCCAGAATTGGAGGAGCGCAGAGATCTCGGAGGGTTGTGGGGCTGGAGGAGGTTACAGAGATAGGGAGGGGGCGAGGGCCATGGAGGGAATTTGAAAACAAGGATGAGGATTTTAAAATCGAGATGATGCCGGACCGGGAGCCAGTGTAGGTCTGAGCTGGGAGTTAAATTTTAATCCGGACCCCACCCAGATCGGAACGCTGATCATTGCCACCACCACGGTCACTTCTAGGAGCCCAGCCCGTCAACAATTCCCCACCCCACCCTCCCGATGAGTGGCCTTTGCCCCTCCGCTATCTCCTTCACAGCTGGCAATGCTCCTTGGAGGCCACAGACCCAGCTGAGAACACGCTGTACTCTCGGGAGCCTGGTGTGCAAGCAAAATCTGATAAGATTCACACACCCCAACTGAATTCATTATTTTCTTAAAGGGGCACCTCCCAGGTCTGGGATGGGGAACAGCTGTGCGCCATTTGATGCGATGACGAGAGTTCCGTTGACGAGCACTGCGATCCGCAAACCGGAATATGTTGGCTGATCAATCTTAGAACGCTACCACAGGGAGTGGTTGAGGCGAATAGCAGAGATACCTTTGAAGGGAAGCTGGATAAACACATGAGGGAGAAAGGGATAGAAGGATACGCTGATGGGGTGAGATGAGGAGAGGTGGGAGGAGGCTCGTGTGGAGCATTAACACCGGCATGGAGCAGATGGGCCAAATGACCTGACTCTGTGCTGTGAATTGATATTCACCAATTTCTTCACTTTCAAAAACCTTTCCATTATTTCTGCCCTATTCACACATCCCATATATTCAAAGCTCAGCAGGGGAGTTCTCCCCGGTGTCCTGCCCAATATTTATCCCTCAACCTACTATCACTAAAACAGATTATCTGGCCATTTATCACATTGCTGTTTGTGGGATCGTGCTGTGCGCAAATTGGCTGCCGTGTTTCCCACATTACAACAGTGACTACACTTCAAAAAAAGTACTTAATTGGCTGTAAAGCGCTTTGGGACGTCCTGAGGCTGTGAAAGGCGCTGGAGAAATGAGGTGAACGATGTGACTTGTTAATAAACAGCAGCGGTCCTCCCACAGTTGAAGCTCCTGCGGGCTGGGAAAGCATTGCCACTGCTCACGTGTGTGTGTGTGACACGGAGACATGTCCTTTAGGGTCACAGGCGCAAGGGCACAAGGTCAAGGAGCGAAGAATGGAGCTTCCAGGTCCTTGGGCGGGAGACGAGTGCAGCAGCCAGTTACTGAAGGTTTGGAAAGGTGGAACAGGTAAGTTTATAGTTAAATTCATTTTCAAAACTGCTGGGGAATTTTATAATGTCAAAATTGATTTTTTTAGGGCTATTTGGTGGGAAACCAACATTCTTCTTCTTCTTCTCCTTCTTAGGCAGTCCCTTGGAACCGAGGATGAGTTGCTTCCACATTAAAAATGAGTTCTCAGGTGACTGATAGAGTCCAATGCAGGACCTACAGTCTCTGTCACAGGTGGGGCAGATAGTGGTTGAAGGGGCGGGTGGGTGGGGTGCTTGGTGTAGTGTATGTACCTTGAAGAAGGAACTATATTCTGCAGCCCCTGTATACTGCAGTACCAGTAGTGACCACCCCTGTATATAAGCCTGTGAAGTAACTTTGTATAGTAGTTCCAGTTTTGTCTCCATTCAGTAAACACCTGTTATAACCAACTTCTGCAGTCCGTGTCTCAATTACACACGGATGTTACACTTGGGTTGACGTGCGCTCCTTGCGCTTGGCTTCCGCTTGCGCCCGGCGAAGAGACTCGAGGTGTTCGGCGCCTTCCCGGATGCTTCTCCTCCACTTTGTGCGGTCTTGGGCCAGGGATTCCCGGGTGTCGATGGGGAAGTTACACTTTTTCAAGGAGGCTTTGAGGGTGTCCTTGAAGCGTTTCCTCTGCCCACCTGGGGCTCTCTTGCCGTGCCGGAGCTCCGAGTAGAGCGCTTGTTTCGGGAGTCTCGCATCGGGCATGTGGTGGGAAACCAACATTAGCTTCTCAAAGGAAATTGAAATTTTGTTTCCAAGAATGTGATTGGTTCATCTTTTTGTGAATGGGAATTTTGTATTCTGAGACAGTGATGTGCACAGTTTCTTTGAGCGTAAAGGTGTTTGATTTGATTGGCCGAAATGTCACATTTATCAAAAACAACCAATTAAGCTTTGTACCATATAAAAATTCTCAATGCCTTCCCAGGACCATTATACATGGGACAGATACAAAAACAGAATTCCTAGATTCATTCTCGGGATGTGGGCGTCACTGGCATGGACGGCATTTATTGCCCATCCCTACTTGCCCCTTGTGCAGGTGGTGATGGTGGGTCTTCCTTCCGTGTTTTCCTACATTACAACGGTGTCAGCTGTGGCTCAGTGGGCAGCACACTCACCTCTGAGTCAGAAGGTTGTGGGTTCGTAGTCCCACTCCAGAGACTTGAGCACAAAACCCAGGCCGACACTCCCAGTGCAGTGCTGAGGGAGTGCCGCACTGTCGGAGGTGCCGTCTTTCAGATGAGACATTAAACCGAGGCCCCGTCTGCTGTCTCAGGTGGATGTAAAAGATCCCATGGCCACTATTCAAAGAAGGGCAGGGGGGGGGAGTTCTCCCCAGTGTCCTGGGGCCAATATTTATCCCTCAACCAACATCACTAAAAACAGATGATCTGGTCATTGTCACATTGCTGTTTGTGGGAGCTTGCTGTGCGCAAATTGGCTGCCGTGTTTCCCACATTACAACAGTGACTCCACTTCAAAAGTACTATCTTGAAAGAGGTTCGTTCTTTCTTTCTTTCTCTCTCTCTCTCTCTTTCTTTCTTTATTTCTTTCTTTCTTGCCCTCCCCCATACCTGCTGTAAGTGCAATCTGTAGAAGATAAACCCCTTTTTAAAGTCAAATATTGCAACGTCTAGTGTTGAGAGAGTTCAAGTGCTGACCTGCAACATTCGGTGTTGACGTGACTGCGGAGTGCTCCGTCGTGTTTGTAGTGGGGGTTTGGGTCGATAGTGCGCCATTGGGACGGGAGGTAGAGGCTGCACCGCCGGTCTGGTTGGCCGTGGTTGCCCGGCTGCCCGACGTGGTCGCAACCGCGGTCGTATTATCTCGTCCACTGGGTGGCGCTGTTGTCATTACGCTGGCTGTTGGCGTTACGCTGGCCGTTGGCGTTACGCTGGCCGTTGGCGTTACGCTGGCCGTTGGCGTGGTGCTGTTGGTGGTTGCCACGTTGGTCGTAGTCTCGTTAATGGTGGTGGTCACCCCGGACTTGGACGGTTCGGTATTCGGAGCCGCGTTGGTGGTCGCGGGGCCCTTGCTTTCCGCAGTAGTTGACGGAGCTGGAGTTGAAGCAGTGCTGCCTGAGGAAATAAAATCAATTTAAGAACCAACAAGCGGTTAATTCGTCAAAGGGGCCATTGTCACCATGGCAACGAGTACTCTTTACCAGGGGAAGCACACGCGGAGCAACAACAACTTGCATTTATATAGCGCATTTAATGTAGTAAAACATGGAAAGAGTGCAGCGAAGATTCACCAGGCTGATACCTGGGATGGCAGGAATGACGTATGAGGAGAGATTGTGTCGATTGGGCTTATACTCACTGGAGTTTAGAAGATTGAGAGGGGATCTCATCAAAACCTATAAAATTCTGTCAGGTCTGGACAGACTAGATGCAGAAAGGATGTTTCTGATGGCCGGGGAGTCCAGAACCAGGGGTCATAGTCTAAGGATAAGGGGTAAGCCATTTAGGACTGAAATGAGGAGGAATTTCTTCACCCAGAGAGTGGTGAACCTGTGGAATTCTCTGCCACAGAGGGCAGTGGAGGCCAGTTCATTAAATATATTCAAAAAAGAGTTGGATATATTTCTTAAGGTTAAAGGGATCAAGGGATATGGGGAGAAAGCAGGGACAGGGTACTGAGTTTGGATGATCAGCCATGATCTCATTGAATGGCGGAGCAGGCTCGAGGGGCCGAATGGCCTACTCCTGCTCCTATCTTCTATGTTTCTATGTTTCTATGTCCCAAGGCGCGTCACAGGAGCGATTATCAAAACAAAATTTGACACCGAGCCACATAAGGCGATATTAGGACAGGTGACCAAAAGCTTGGTCTAAGAGGGAGGTTTTAAGGAGCGTCTTAAAGGAGGAGAGAGAGGCGGAGAGGTTTAGGAAACGCAGCAGCCAATTTGCGCACAGCAAGCTCCCACAAAAACCAATGTGATAATGACCAGATCATCTGTTTTTAGTGAGGTTGAGTGAGGGATAAATATTGGCCCCAGGACACCGGGTAGAACTCCCCCTGCTCTTCTTCAAATAGTGGCCGCGGGATCATTTTACATCCACCTGAGAGAGCAGATGGGGCCTGCGATTTAACATCACATCCGAAAGTCAAAGGCCAACATTCCACTAGTTGAGTTCTGGCGAGAAGGTCATCGAGCTGAAACATTAACTCTGTTTCTCTCTCCACAGATGCTGCCTGGCCTGCTGAGAGTTTCCGGCATGTATTGTTTTTTTTTTTATCCCATTAGCCTTTAGGATCCGCCTCTTTTATTAAAATTAAATTCAAATCACATTGTCTATCTGGGTCATTATCACATTGCTGTTTGTGGCATCTTGCTGTACGCAAAATTGGCTGCCGCGTTTCCCACATTACAACAGTGACCACACTTCAAAAAGTACTTCATTGGCTGTAAAGCGCTTTGGGACGTCCGGTGGTCGTGAAAGGCGCTGTGAAACATAGAAACATAGAAGATAGGAGCATGAGTAGGCCATTCGGCCCCTCGAGCCTGCTCCGCCATTCAATGAGATCATGGCTGATCATCCAAATTCAGTACCCTGTCCCTGCCTTCTCCCCATATCCCTTGATCCCTTTAGCCTTAAGAAATATATCTAACTCCTTCTTGAATACATTTAATGAATTGGCCTCAACTGCCTTCTGCAGTAGAGAATTCCACAGGTTCACCACTCTCTGGGTGAAGAAATTCCTCCTCATCTCTGTCCTAAATGGCTTACCCCTTATCCTTAGACTGTAACCCCTGGTTCTGGACTCCCCTGCCATCGGGAACATCCTTCCTGCATCTAGTCTGTCCAGTCCTGTCAGAATTTTATAAGTTTCAATGAGATCCCCTCTCATTCTTCTAAACTCTAGCGAGTACAAGCCCAATCGACCCAATCTCTCCTCATACAGAAATGCAAGTCTTTCTTTCCAGTGACACAGCTTGCTGAACTGCTGCTAAATCACAGCAAGACCAGGCAGACTGGAGGAGCGCGTCTGTGACTCAGATTGGATTTTTATAATGCCTCACTATTTGCATACCGTTCAACAATTGCAGGATTGTGTTTCCTGCTGCCCATCCCACTACCTAAGGAAGGATATACTTGCCTTGGAGGTGGTGCAGCGAAGGTTCACTAGATTGATCCCTGGGATCAGAGGGCTGTCCTATGAGGAGAGATTGTGTAGAATGGGCCGATACTCTCTGGAGTTTAGAAGAATGAGAGGTGATCTCATTGAAACATACAAGATTCTGAGGGGGATTGACAGGGTAGATGCTGAGAGGTTGTTTCCCCCTGGCTGGAGTGTCTAGAACCAGGGGTCACAGTCTCAGGATAAGGGGTTGGCCATTTAGGACTGAGATGAGGAGGAATTTCTTCACTCAGAGGGTGGTGAATCTTTGGAATTCTCTGCCCCAGAGGGCTGTGGAGGCTCAGTCGTTGAGTATATTCAAGGCTGAGATCGATAGATTTTTGGACTCGAGGGGAATCGAGGGATATGGGGATCGGGCGGGAAAGTGGAGTTGAGGTCGAAGATCAGCCATGATCTTATTGAATGGCGGAGCAGGCTCGAGGGGCCGAATGGCCGACTCCTGCTCCTAATTCTTATGCTCTTTTCCCCTTCCAGTGCCACTGAGAACCATGCAAGCTCATCAAGATATCTATCGGTAGGAGTGGTGTCTCAGTGTTTGGCCTCTGAGGGTCACACAGGTCCACGTATAGATGTTGCCAACTCCAGGATTTTTCATCATATGACCACCCTCCCCTCCCCTCCCCCACTGCCAACCTGTCCCGCTCCCACCCTCCCACCATTGGTTGCCACTCTCGCGCTACCCCACCATCCCACGGACAAATGGAAAGCGAAACAAACTCTGAGTTACCCTACGATGACTCTTGACTGGCAGTCAATGAATCTTTTTTTCCTCATCTTCAAAGATTTTTTTCTCTTTCTTTTCCTGGCTGGCCTCCCACCTTCCACCCTCCATAAACTTCAGCTCATCCAAAACTCCTGCTGCCCTGTGTCCTAACTCACACCCAGTCCCGTTCACCCATCACCCCCTGTGCTCATTGCCCCGTGTCCTAACTCACACCCAGTCCCGTTCACCCATCACCCCCTGTGCTCACTGCCCCGTGTCCTAACTCGCACCCAGTCCCGTTCACCCATCACCCCGTGCTCACTGCCCCGTGTCCTAACTCACACCCAGTCCCCTTCACCCATCGCCCCCTGTGCTCACTGCCCCGTGTCCTAACTCACACCCAGTCCCGTTCACCCATCACCCCCTGTGCTCACTGCCCCGTGTCCTAACTCACACCCAGTCCCGTTCACCCATCACCCTGTGCTCACTGCCCCGTGTCCTAACTCACACCCAGTCCCGTTCACCCATCACCCCCTGTGCTCACTGCCCCGTGTCCTAACTCACACCCAGTCCCCTTCACCCATCACCCCCTGTGCTCACTGCCCTGTGTCCTAACTCACACCCAGTCCCATTCACCCATCACCCCCTGTGCTCACTGCCCCGTGTCCTAACTCGCACCCAGTCCCGTTCACCCATCACCCCCTGTGCTCACTGCCCCGTGTCCTAACTCACACCCAGTCCCGTTCACCCATCACCCCCTGTGCTCACTGCCCCATGTCCTAACTCACACCCAGTCCCGTTCACCCATCACCCCCTGTGCTCACTGCACCGTGTCCTAACTCACACCCAGTCCCGTTCACCCATCACCCCCTGTGCTCACTGCCCCGTGTCCTAACTCGCACCCAGTCCCGTTCACCCATCACCCCCTGTGCTCACTGCCCCGTGTCCTAACTCGCACCAAGTCCCGTTCACCCATCACCCCCTGTGCTCACTGCCCCGTGTCCTAACTCACACCGAGTCCCGTTCACCCATCACCCCCTGTGCTCACTGCCCCGTGTCCTAACCCACACCCAGTCCCGTTCACCCATCACCCCCTGTGCTCACTGCCCCGTGTCCTAACTCACACCCAGTCCCGTTCACCCATCACCCCCTGTGCTCACTGCCCCGTGTCCTAACTCGCACCGAGTCCCGTTCACCCATCACCCCCTGTGCTTGCTGACCTACACTGGCTCCCAGTCCAGCAACACCTCGATTTTAAAATTCTCATCCTTGTTTTGAAATCCCTCCATGGCCTCGCCCCTCCCTATCTCTGTCACCTCCTCCAGTCCTACAACCCTCCGAGATCTCTGCGCTCCTCCAATTCTGGCCCCTTGAGCATCCCCCGATTTCCATCGCTCCACCATTGGCGGCCGTGCCTTCAGCTGCCTGGGCCCCGAGCTCTGGAATTCCCTCCCTAAACCTCTCCACCTCTCTCTCCTCCTTTGTCGCTCCTTAAAACCGACCTCTTTGACCAAGCTTTTGGTTGCCTGTCCTAATATCTCCTCATGTGGCTCGGTGTCAAATTTGTGTCTGATAATCGCTCCTGTGAAGCACCTTGGGACGTTTTACTACGTTAAAGGTGCTATATAAATACAAGTTGTTGTTGTGTTATTCCCCCTACGATTTTACTCCTGGGTTCTCACCAGGAAATTAATCTTTAATTCCTGGCGACTCCAGGAAAATCCAGGAGTGTTGGTAATCCTAGGTCCATGAATAACACTTGGATCCACGTTCTCATCACATCTCTGATACTAACAGATCTTGATGCAAGATTAATCCATCAATGACACAACAATGCTAAAAATTGACCTTTCTTATTTCCCGACCCAAGATTGATGAGCAGACACAGGACTGAGCTGCCTCGGCTTTAAGCGCCCGATTGTAAGGCTCATTGGTTGCATGGTCCCAAGACTGCAGGTTTATAGAGAGAAAGACCTTGCATTTCCACAGCGCATTTCACGACATCCCAAAGCACTTTACAGCCAATGAAGTACTTTTTGAAGTGTAGTCACTGTTGTAATGTGGGAAACGCGGCAGCCAATTTGTGCACAGCAAGCTCCCACAAACAGCACTGTGATAATGACCGGATCATTTGTTTTAGTGACGTTGACTGAGGTATAAATGTTGGTCAGAACACCAGGGAGAACTCCGCTGCTCTTCTTCGAAATAGTGGCCGTGGGAAATTTTACATCTATCTGAGAGAGCAGACGGGGCCTCAGTTTAACATCTCATCCGAAAGATGGCACCTCCGACAGTGCGGCACTCCCTCAGTACTGCCCCTCCGACAGTGCGGCGCTCCCTCAGTACTGCCCCTCCGACAGTGCGGCGCGCCCTCAGTACTGCCCCTCCGACAGTGCAGCACTCCCTCAGTACTGCCCCTCCGACAGTGCGGCACTCCCTCAGTACTGCCCCTCCGACAGTGCGACACTCCCTCAGTACTGCCCCTCCGACAGTGCGGCGCTCCCTCAGTACTGCCCCTCCGACAGTGCGGCGCTCCCTCAGTACTGCCCCTCCGACAGTGCGGCGCGCCCTCAGTACTGCCCCTCCGACAGTGCAGCACTCCCTCAGTACTGCCCCTCCGACAGTGCGGCACTCCCTCAGTACTGCCCCTCCGACAGTGCGACACTCCCTCAGTACTGCCCCTCCGACAGTGCGGCGCTCCCTCAGTACTGCCCCTCCGACAGTGCGGCGCTCCCTCAGTACTGCCCCTCCGACAGTGCGGCGCTCCCTCAGTACTGCCCCTCCGACAGTGCGGCGCTCCCTCAGTACTGCCCCTCCGACAGTGCGGCGCTCCCTCAGTACTGCCCCTCCGACAGTGCGGCGCTCCCTCAGTACTGCCCCTCCGACAGTGCGGCGCTCCCTCAGTACTGCCCCTCCGACAGTGCGGCGCTCCCTCAGTACTGCCCCTCCGACAGTGCAGCACTCCCTCAGCGCTGCACTGGGGGTGTCAGCCTAGATTTTGTGCTCAAGCCTCTGGAGTGGGACTTGAACCCACAACCTTCTGACTCAGAGGAGTGCGACCCACTACCGTTAAATGCACAAGCTTCTTACAAGGAGTCAGTGGGACTACCCAAATCCCTCCATGAGATTCCAGCCTGTAACTCAGTCCCGGGTATGCTGGCAGTCAGTTTCAGTACAGAGATTGGATTTGAATCAGTGGAGTTTCTCTGTAAATTCTGTCTGACAAGAGTTAGAAGATGTACATGAACTTTGATTTCTACATTAATGGTGTGAATCGGAGATATTCCGTTCCAAACAATCACTTCAGCAACGAGCACCGTTCAAAATGATTTATTTCCGGTACCTTGCGGCTTCGGCGAACGCGATTTAAATTGAGGGGAAAGATTTATAAATATATTTACTGTCCAGCAATTGAGTAACAACTCCGAAAGTATCGAGTTTGAGAAACTGAAAGTATCTGCGCTGCTTTGACTCGAATATTTCTACAGTTTTAAGCTGCAAAAAAAATCTTCTTCCTCATCTTTCTGACACGTCAACACTACCCAGCCTTTCTCCAAACTTTCTCCAAACTTGCCCCAAAGTTGTGATAGAAGCTGAGAAAGAACACACACAAGGAAGGAAAGAAAACACAAACAGTTAGAGATGGACTCACTCTGTGCAGAGGCCAGGGCAATGCAGAGACAAATATAAAAGATTGCGTTTAGTTTTCGAGCCATCATCGTGCGGCCAGGAGCTCCGGCCATTTAAAGGTGTTCAACCAATATTTCCACAGGGCTCCGTGTTGCTCCCCCTTAAAGCGAGGATGTCCCCTCCGATCCAGGTGCCACCCTGCGCCCCCTGCTGTCTCAACCCGCCATTGCTGCACAGGTGCAATTCACCCAGAGCCCGCACCTGTGCACCTGTCCTTTGCAAGAGTGTGCAACAGGAGTCCCGGACCCTGCCCTCCTGACCCCCAGTCCCTGAACCCAGTAACTAATTCCCAGTCCCTGACCCCAGATTCCCCACCCCCACCCCACTGCCTGACCCCCCACTCCCTGACCCCCCCGTCCCTGACCCCCCACTCCCTGACCCCCCAGTCCCTGACCCCCCACTCCCTGACCCCCCAGTCCCTGATACCCCCCAGTCCCTGACCCCCAGCCCCTGACCCCCCACTCCCTGACCCCCCAGTCCCTGACCCCCCAGTCCCTGATACCCCCCAGTCCCTGACCCCCCACTCCCTGACCCCCCAGTCCCTGACCCCCACTCCCTGAACCCCCAGTCCCTGACCCCCACTCCCTGAACCTCCACTCCCTGATTCCCCCCTGATTCCCCCACTCCATGATTCCCCCCTGATTCCCCCACTCCCTAAACAGAACAAACGGGAAACTGTTCAACCTCCGTCGCCTCCAGTCCAGATCCAAGGTCGTCCCATCCTCTGTCGTCGAATTACAGTATGCAGACGATGCTTGCGTCTGCGCTCACTCGGAGGTCGAACTCCAAACCATCGTAAACACCTTCACCGAAGCATATGAGAGCATGGGCCTTATACTAAACATCCGTAAGACAAAGGTCCTCTACCAAGCTGCCCCCGCCACACAGTGCTGCCCCCTGATTATCAAAATCCACGACAAGGCCTTGGACAACGTGGACCACTTTCCATACCTCGGGAGCCTACTGTCAACAAGGGCAGACGTCGACGACAAAGTCCAACACCGCCTTCAGTGTGCCAGTGCAGCCTTCGGTCACCTGAGGAAGGGAGTGTTTGAAGACCAGGACCTCAAACCCGGCACCAAGCTCATGGTCTACAGAGCAGCAGTGATACCCGCCCTGCTGTATGCCTCAGAGACATGGACCATGTACAGCAGGCCCCTCAAAGCACTGGAGAGGTACCACCAATGCTGCCTCCGCAAGATCCTGCAAATCCACTGGCAGGATAGGCGCACCAACGTCAGTGTTCTTGCTCAGGCCAACATCCCCAGCATCGAAGCTCTGACCACGCTCAATCAGCTCCGATGGACGGGTCACATTGTCCGCATGCCCGATGCGAGACTCCCAAAACAAGCGCTCTACTTGGAGCTCCGGCACAGCAAGAGAGCCCCAGGTGGGCAGAGTAAACGCTTCAAGGACACCCTCAAAGCCTCCTTGAAAAAGTGTAACATCCCCACTGACACCTGGGAATCCCTGGCCCAAGACCGCACAAAGTGGAGGAGAAGCATCCGGGAAGGCGCCAAACACCTCGAGTCTCTTCGCTGGGAGCAAGCGGAAGCCAAGCGCAGGCAGCGCAAGGAGCGCACGTCAACCCAAGCACCCCACCCACCCGCCCCTTCAACCACCGTCTGCCCCACCTGTGACAGAGACTGTAGGTCCCGCATTGGACTCATCAGTCACCTGCGAGCTCATTTTTAATGTGGAAGCAAGTCGTCCTCGGTTCCGAGGGACTGCCTAAGAAGCAGAAGAAGGATTCCCCCCGATTCCCCCACTCCCTGATACCCCAGTCCCTGATTCCCCCACTCCCTGATACCCCAGTTCCTGATTCCCCAGTCCCT
This sequence comes from Somniosus microcephalus, assembly GCF_052327205.1. Lineage (NCBI taxonomy): Eukaryota > Metazoa > Chordata > Chondrichthyes > Squaliformes > Somniosidae > Somniosus > Somniosus microcephalus. The sequence continues at coordinate 5,187,010 of NC_140999.1, forward strand.
GATACCCCCACTCCCTGATTCCCCAGTCCCTGATACCCCCAGTCCCTGATACCCCAGTCCCCGATTCCCCCACTCCCTGATACCCCAGTTCCTGATTCCCCAGTCCCTGATACCCCCACTCCCTGATTCCCCAGTCCCTGATACCCCAGTTCCTGATTCCCCAGTCCCTGATACCCCCAGTCCCTGATTCCCCAGTCCCTGATTCCCCAGTCCCTGATTCCCCAGTCCCTGATACCCCAGTCCCTGATTCCCCAGTCCCTGATACCCCCACTCCCTGATACCCCCAGTCCCTGATTCCCCAGTCCCTGATTCCCCAGTCCCTGATACCCCAGTCCCTGATTCCCCAGTCCCTGATTCCCCAGTCCCTGATACCCCCAGTCCCTGATTCCCCAGTCCCTGATTCCCCAGTCCCTGATACCCCAGTCCCTGATACCCCAGTCCCTGATTCCCCAGTCCCTGATTCCCCAGTCCCTGATACCCCAGTCCCTGATACCCCCAGTCCCTGATTCCCCAGTCCCTGATTCCCCAGTCCCTGATACCCCCAGTCCCTGATACCCCCAGTCCCTGATACCCCAGTCCCTGATTCCCCAGTCCCTGATTCCCCAGTCCCTGATACCCCCAGTCCCTGATACCCCAGTCCCTGATTCCCCAGTCCCTGATTCCCCAGTCCCTGATTCCCCAGTCCCTGATTCCCCAGTCCCTGATACCCCCAGTCCCTGATACCCCCAGTCCCTGATTCCCCAGTCCCTGATACCCCCAGTCCCTGATACCCCCAGTCCCTGATTCCCCAGTCCCTGATTCCCCAGTTCCTGATTCCCCAGTCCCTGATTCCCCCAGTTGAAATCCCAAGCTTGCTGTCCTGATCAGCTGCCAGTTGACCTCTGCACAAGAGGTCGGAACTGAGATTGAAACCGGTTCCCCAACTCCAGGGAATCAGGCCCTGCTGCATTGTCTTTTCTGAAAACCCCGGTATGATTTTAAATCCGTGACTGTGCAGATTCAGTCAGAGGATTGAGCTCGTTTAAAGACCTCAGGTTCCCGGGCTTCATTACCACGGGGCAGGGAGCTGGAATATAGTCAGACACGGGTTTGAAGGTTGCAAAATTTGGCTTTACTATACCAATGGCTAAAATAAGACGCTTCAATCTCCTCCCACCCCATCTCCCCTCCCTCCCACCCCCATCTCCCCTCCCGCCCCATCTCCCCTCCCACCTCCCGCCCCATCTCCCCTCCCTACCACCCCATCTCCCCTCCCTACCACCCCATCTCCCCTCCCTACCACCCCATCTCCCCTCCCTCCCACCCCCATCCCTACCACCCCATCTCCCCTCCCACCCCCATCTCCCCTCCCTCCCTCCCGCCCCATCTCCCCTCCCGCCCCATCTCCCCTCCCGCCCCATCTCCCCTCCCGCTCCCTACCCCCAGCAACCTCCACCAGTTGACACCGAGTGGAGGGTGATTTAGAAAGAAAGAAAGACTTGTATTTCTATAGCACCTTTCGCGACCACTGGACGTCCCAAAGCGCTTTACAGCCAATGAAGTACTTTTTGAAGTGTAGTCACTGTTGTAATGTGGGAAACGTGGCAGCCAATTTGCACACAGCAAGCTCCCACAAACAGCAATGTGATAATAACCAGATAATCTGTTTTAGTGATGCTGATTGAGGGATAAATATTGGCCCCAGGACACCGGGGAGAACACTCCTGCTCTTCTTCGAAATAGTGCAATAAGATCTTTTACATCCACCTGAGAGAGCAGACGGGGCCTGGGTTTAACGTCTCATCCAAAAGACGGCACCTCCGACAATGCAGCACTCCCTCAGCACTGCACTGGGAGCGTCAGCCTGGATTTTTGTGCTCAAGTCTCATTGGAGTGGGACTTGAACCCACGACCTACTGACTCAGAGGTGAAGGTGCTACCCGCTGAACCACAGCTGACATTCTGTGTTAGATTTGCATCTAACGGTGATATACATCGTAAGTGTTTTATGCACTAACATCCCATACAAATTTTACACGAATACGAGCTGTTCAGCCCAGGGGTTTGGTTATTTCTCTGAGCCAGGAGTTAAATCATTGGTTACCTGGATTGTTTTGTTTGTCACCTGTAGGGTTGAGCAGGATCTGATGATCCTTGAAATATTAATGGGTGTAATTTAGTGTAAAGCCTAGTTACCATTCAGAGAAATGCTTTAATTATAGATAGGTTTAACTGAACCATGGCAAAACCCATAACAGACCGATGCAGCAGAGCCAATCATTTATTTATGAGCTTGCTGAGTATTGCAAAATCAAATCAATCTAAGCCTGTACATTTCAGAAACATTAAACTCCATATTAATAAATGGTGCAGCTATCCAAAGTTTTACATCACTCTCAATTGTATAGAATCCCAACATACCAAACCCTTTCCCATTGTATAGAATCCCAATGGACCAAACACTTTCCTATTGTATAGAATCCCAATGGACCAAACGCTTTCCTATTGTATAGAATCCCAATGGACCAAACCCTTTCCTATTGTATAGAATCCCAATGGACCAAACCCTTTCCTATTGTATAGAATCCCAATGGACCAAACCCTTTCCTATTGTATAGAATCCCAATGGAGCAAACCCTTTCCCATTGTATAGAATCCCAATGGACCAAACCCTTTCCCATTGTATAGAATCCCAATATACCAAACCCTTTCCCATTGTATAGAATCCCAATGGACCAAACCCTTTCCCAGTGTATAGAATCCCAATATACCAACCTCTTTCCCATTGTATAGAATCCCAATATACCAACCCCTTTCCCATTGTATAGAATCCCAATATACCAACCCCTTTCCCATTGTATAGAATCCCAATATACCAACCCCTTTCCCATTGTATAGAATCCCAATGGAGCAAACACTTTCCCATTGTATAGAATCCCAATATACCAAACCCTTTCCCATTGTATAGAATCCCAATGGACCAAACCCTTTCCCATTGTATAGAATCCCAATGGAGCAAACCCTTTCCCATTGTATAGAATCCCAATGGACCAAACCCTTTCCCATTGTATAGAATCCCAATGGACCAAACCCTTTCCCATTGTATAGAATCCCAATATACCAACCCCTTTCCCATTGTATAGAATCCCAATATATCAAACCCTTTCCCATTGTATAGAATCCCAATATACCAAACCCTTTCCCATTGTATAGAATCCCAATATACCAAACCCTTTCCCATTGTATAGAATCCCAATATATCAAACCCTTTCCCATTGTATAGAATCCCAATATACCAACCCCTTTCCCATTGTATAGAATCCCAATATACCAAACCCTTTCCCATTGTATAGAATCCCAATATACCAAACCCTTTCCCATTGTATAGAATCCCAATATACCAAACCCTTTCCCATTGTATAGAATTTCAATAGACCAAACTCCTTCCCATTCATACCTAATGTATAGAATCCCAATGGATCACACCCTTTCCCACTGTATAGAATCCCAATGGATCAATGCTGTTCCCATTCACTCCCACTAAACAGATCTGAATGGACCAAGCCCCTTCCATCTTGCACCCATTATGTAGAATTCTAATGGACCCAAACCCTTCCCATTCACTCTTATGTACAGAATTCCAATGAACCAGACCCTTTCTCATCCACTTGCATTGTTTGGAATTTTAAGGGACCAAACCCTTTTCAATTCTACAGAATCTCAATGGGCCGAATCCCCTCCTATCACCCCATTACAGTTTAATACAAACTCTCATTCCAAGCCTAATACAGTCCCTGAATATTGTCAGGAAACTGGCCTAAAATGGTGTCTTCAACAATCCTACTGACCTTCATGCTAAGAGCCTCGGAAACTTCCCACACCAATGGTCCCAGTCACTGGGCAGAGCTAGGTACATCCAGGCTTTCAAGGATAAACGGAGGGTTAAAGAAAGACTTGCATTTATATAGCGCATTTCAGGACCACCAGACGTCCCAAAGCGTTTTACAGCCAACTAAGTACTTTTGAAGTGTAGTCACTGTTGTAATGTAGGAAATGCAGCAGCCGATTTGTGCACAGCAAGCTCCCACAAACAACAATGTAATAAAGGACAGATAATCTGTTTTTGTTACGTTGATTGAGGGATAAATATTGGCCAGGACACCGGGGAGAACTCCCCTGCTCTTCTTCGAAATAGTGGCCTTGGGATCTGTTACATCCACCTGAGAGAGCAGATGGGGCCTCGGTTTAACGTCTCATCTGAAAGACGGTTAAGTTTATGAAGAAGATAGAAAGCATGTGGGTTACCCTAAAGGAGAACAAACCTTATCTTATACTGTCTCCTTGTTATTAATTAAGGTCGGAGGGAGTAAAAGCAAGTCTGGCTTCCATCAAGTAATTAAAATTTTCTTATTATATGTTCTTGACCTATGTCAGTCTATCACAGAATCACAGAAACCCCACAGTGCAGATAGAGGCCATTTCGGCCCATCGAGCCTGCACCGACACATATCCCACCCGATCCCCGTAACCCCTACACCAACACATGTCCCACCCCATCCCTGTAACCCCACGGGTCAATTTATCACAGCCAATCAACCTAACCCGCACATCTTTGGACTGTGGGAGGAAACCGGAGCACCCGGAAGAAACCCACGCAAACACGGGGAGAATGTGCAAACTCCACACAGACAGTCGCCCGAGGCCGGATTCGAACCTGGGTCTCTGGCGCTGCGAGGCAACAGTGCTAACCACTATGCCACCGTGCCACCATCTAAGAGGGATGAAGTGGGAAAAGAGTTAAAATAACATCGCTGGCCGCTCACAGAATGGTGTAAGAGAGGCAGCTGCTGACATGAAAAACCACATCCATAAGGTGTGGTCAAGATAACCGACCTTTGAGACTAAAAACAATTCAGTTGAGACATGATGTCTAGCACTTCAGCTGCCCTTATTGTTTTGTTATCTGGATCACAATGCTTCCAAGTTATCTTTTAATCAGCGTTCAGCAGGTTGGGCTAATAATTGAGTATGCAGCTGACACATGTTTACCTTAGGACATATAACCCAATCCATGAAGGTGCATGCGGGCCAAGATGCAATCAGGTTGCAGGAATGAATTGTGCATGAGGCTGCCGTGCTTATTTGAATGTATAAAAATGTTGGGCTTGCTGTAACAATTTGGAGAAGTCTGGCTAAAGACAGAGCAGATTGTCTCCCCACCGCTGTAATAAAGACAACTTGACTATCGATCTGAAAACCTTGTGTCGAGTGTTGGTTTAAAATACTCCACAACAAGGGATAACACCAAAAGTTAATCCTTGCAATAAAACGAGTCACTTTGATTGGTCAGATATCGGACAGGTGAAGAAGGAGGGCTTATTTTGTCAAATTAAATGCATAAAGGATTATGCTCCTGACCTCCAAAACAGATGGTGTTGGAGAGAGGAAGGAGTTTGAAGGGGTTCAGAGAGGCTGAGATTAAGTCAGTGCAGCATTCAGAAGATTAATGAAAGGAAGTGCTTAAAAAAAAGTACCTCTTCTAAGCGCTGACTAGGTGCTGGAGTAAAAGTTGGACGTTTAAGAAGATTAGAGGCAAGGTTTAGAGTATATCACCTGAAATGTAACAGTTTATTTTCTCTGAGGACTGAAATTATAATTAGCCATTGTCCAAATATAACAACACGATGGGATTCACCAGGAATAAAAGCAGACAACAACAACAACTTGCATTTATATAGCACCTTTAATGTAGTAAAACGTCCCAAGGCGCTTCACAGGAGCGATTATCAAACAGAATTTGACACCGAGCCACATAAGGAGATATTAGGACAGGTGACCATAAGCTGGGTCAAAGAGGTCGGTTTTAAGGAGCGTCTTAAAGGAGGATAGAGAGGTGGAGAGGTTTAGGGAGGGAATTCCAGAGCTTCGGGTCCAGACAGCTGAAGGCACGGCCACCAATGGTGGAGCGATGGAAATCGGGGGATGCACAAGAGGCCAGAATTGGAGGAGCGCGGAGATCTCGGAGGGTTGTGGGGCTGGAGGAGATTACAGAGATAGGGAGGGATTGAGGCCACGGGTGGATTTGAAAACAAGGATGAGAATTTTAAACTCGAGACCGGGAGCCAATGTAGTTCAGCGAGCACAGGAGGTGATGGGTGAGCGGGACTTGGTGGTGAGTTAGGACACGGGGCAGCAGTTTTGGATGAGCTGAGGTTTATGCAGGGTGCTACTGATAACCGAAGGGGGTTGGTCTGGATGAGATTGACAATCTCAGGTTTTCAAGGGGATTTATTGCCACTTTAACGGAGGCAGCCAGCAGGGGGCACAAGGTACCACAAGGACCGATCGCTCCCTCTCAGCCCCAGGGTTTCACACGGCAGGACAGGCTGGGGTTGTTTTCTTTGGAACAGAGGAGGCTGAGGGGAGATTTAATTGAGGTGTATAAAGTTATGAGGGGCCTGGATAGAGTGGATAGGAAGGAACTATTTCCCTTAGCAGAGAGGTCAATAACCAGAGGGCATAGATTTAAAGTTACTGGTAGAAGGATTAGAGGGGAGTTGAGGAGATCTTTTTTCTCCCAGAGGGTGGTGGGGGTCTGGAACTCACTGCCTGAAAGGGTGGGAGAGGCAGAAACCCTCATAAAAAGTACTTGGATATGCGCTTGAAGTGCCGTAACCTACAGGGCTACGGACCAAGAGCTGGAAAGTGGGATTAGGCTGGAGAGCTCTTTTTCGGCCGGCACAGACACGATGGGCCGAACGGCCTCCTTCTGCGCCGTAAATTTCTACGATTCTATGAGGACAACCGTGACCGACGCAAGATCATTGCTGCGTCGCCACACTCCACACGCTCAGCAGCAAGTAGAGTCGCCACACCCTCCAGGATTGGCCAGGAGTCTCCGGGAGTTGAAGGTTAATCTCCGGGACGCTGGCTGGGAGCAACACCCGGGGAGTAAAATCACCGAGGCATTAAAAACAAATTGTGGGGGTGAAAATCGACTTGGGCGGGGACGCAAAATCACGGCGGTGTCACATCTGGCGCCCGTTACACGTCCTGCCCCAGATTTCGTTCCAATTACTTCAATAAAGCGGAATATCGGGCAGGAGTATAACGGGCGAGAGATGCGGTAACGTCGGTTTGCGTCCCCGGACATGTCGGGAGGGCGGGGGAGGGGGAATGGGGAGGGTGGGGGGAGGGGGAATGGGGGCGGGCGGGGGAGGGGGAATGGGGGAGGGGGGATGGGGTGGGGGAGGGGGGTGGGGAGGGGCAAGGGGGGATGGGGGGGAGGGGAGGGGACATGGTGGGTGTCTGAAGACCGAGTCACCAGCCGTTTGAGCACAAGCGAAAGCAGCTTTGACAAACTATGCGATGTGAGAGTCACCGCTCCAAGGCAAGAAAGGAGGGTTCACCTCCTGCCGCCCCCGAATCCCCACTGGGGCTACAGACCCCCCACAGCCGAGCTTGAGATGTTATTAAGTGTGTGTGAGAGTCTGTGTGAGTGAGTGTGTGAGTGAGTGTGAGTGAGTGTGAGTGAGTGTGAGTGTGAGTGGGTGAGTGGGTGTGAGTGTGAGAGTGTGAGTGAGTGTGAGTGGGTGTGAGTGAGTGTGAGAGTGTGAGTGAGTGTGAGTGGGTGTGAGTGTGAGTGTGAGTGTGAGTGAGTGTGAGTGTGAGAGTGTGAGTGTGAGTGTGTCTGCATGTATGGGGTGCAGAGAGGGCCGTGTGGGGGTGCAGAGGGCCGTGTGGGGGTGCAGAGCGGGCCGTGTGGGGGTGCAGAGAGGGTGGTGTGTGGGTGCAGAGCGGGCCGTGTGGGGGTGCAGAGAGGGTGGTGTGGGGGTGCAGAGAGGGCCGTGTGGGGGTGCAGGGCGGGCCGTGTGGGGGTGCAGAGAGGGCCGTGTGGGGGTGCAGAGAGGGCCGTGTGGGGGTGCAGAGAGGGCCGTGTGGGGGTGCAGAGAGGGCCGTGTGGGGGTGCAGAGCGGGCCGTGTGGGGGTGCAGAGCGGGCCGTGTGGGGGTGCAGAGAGGGCCGTGTGGGGGTGCAGAGAGGGCTGCGTGGGGGTGCAGAGCGGGCCGTGTGGGGGTGCAGAGCGGGCCGTGTGGGGGTGCAGAGAGGGCCGTGTGGGGGTGCAGAGAGGGCCGCGTGGGGGTGCAGAGAGGGCCGCGTGGGGGTGCAGAGCGGGCCGCGTGGGGGTGCAGAGCGGGCCGTGTGGGGGTGCAGAGAGGGTGGTGTGGGGGTGCAGAGAGGGCCGTGTGGGGGTGCAGAGAGGGCCGTGTGGGGGTGCAGAGAGGGCCGTGTGGGGGTGCAGAGCGGGCCGTGTGGGGGTGCAGAGCGGGCCGTGTGGGGGTGCAGAGAGGGCCGTGTGGGGGTGCAGAGAGGGCCGTGTGGGGGTGCAGAGCGGGCCGTGTGGGGGTGCAGAGCGGGCCGTGTGGGGGTGCAGAGAGGGCCGTGTGGGGGTGCAGAGAGGGCCGTGTGGGGGTGCAGAGCGGGCCGTGTGGGGGTGCAGAGCGGGCCGTGTGGGGGTGCAGAGAGGGCCGTGTGGGGGTGCAGAGAGGGCCGTGTGGGGGTGCAGAGCGGGCCGTGTGGGGGTGCAGAGCGGGCCGTGTGGGGGTGCAGAGAGGGCCGTGTGGGGGTGCAGAGCGGGCCGCGTGGGGGTGCAGAGCGGGCCGTGTGGGGGTGCAGAGAGGGTGGTGTGGGGGTGCAGAGAGGGTGGTGTGGGGGTGCAGAGAGGGCCGTGTGGGGGTGCAGAGAGGGCGGTGTGGGGGTGCAGAGCGGGCCGTGTGGGGGTGCAGAGAGGGCCGTGTGGGGGTGCAGAGAGGGCCGTGTGGGGGTGCAGAGCGGGCCGTGTGGGGGTGCAGAGCGGGCCGTGTGGGGGTGCAGAGCGGGCCGTGTGGGGGTGCAGAGCGGGCCGTGTGGGGGTGCAGAGCGGGCCGTGTGGGGTGCAGAGAGGGCCGTGTGGGGTGCAGAGAGGGCCGTGTGGGGGTGCAGGGCGGGCCATGTGGGGGTGCAGGGCGGGCCGTGTGGGGTGCAGAGCGGGCCATGTGGGGGTGCAGAGAGGGCCGTGTGCGATGCAGAGAGGGCCGTGTGGGGGTGCAGAGCGGGCTGTGTGGGGGTGCAGAGAGGGTGGTGTGGGGGTGCAGAGAGGGCCGTGTGGGGGTGCAGTGCACTGTCTATGGGACACACTCTCCTCAGTGTTTCTCTGGCTCTGGGGATTCCCTGGTCCAGGGTTAATCTGCAGCAGCCACTCAGCAGCTTTATATCAGACAGCCCGGCCAATCTCTTATCCACCTCATACAGCCACAGCTCCCAGCGCAGGGAACGCACGTACTGCCTGCCCAGCACCTCGCACATCACGTACACACACGAACACACTCACAACATCTCCCCACCGCGCACATCATATACAACAACAACAACTTGCATTTATATAGCGTCTTTAATGTAATAAAACGTCCCAAGGCACTTCACAGGAGCGATAATCAAACTAAATTTGACATCGAGCCACATGAAGAGATATTAGGACAGGTGACCAAAAGCTTGGTCAAAGAGGTAGGTTTTAAGGAGCGTCTTAAAGGAGGAGAGAGAGGCGGAGAGGTTTAGGGAGGGAATTCCAGAGCTCGGGTCCCAGGCAGCTGAAGGCACGGCCGCCAATGGTGGAGCGATGGAAGTGGGTGGGTGTCGATGTCGAGCGAAGGTTGGATTGGACTTGGCTCATAGTCGAATATCTCGCATGGCTGCCGATTTGAAAAGCTGTGGAACACCCAATCCCCCAGCAAGAGTTAGCAGAGGAGGGGAGAAAACTCAACAGAAAAGAGCAGGATGAAAATCAAATTTAGATTCCTTCCTTCTCCTTTCATCTCTTTTAACAAAAACTTGAATCTGCTTTCCAAACTTGGCCTGGTGAATGAGTGCAATCGATGTTCCCGCGCAAGATGTGGCTCAGTGGGTAGCACACTCACACCTGAGTCAGAAGGTTGTGGGTTCAAGTCCCACTCCAGAGACTCAAGCACATAAAGCTAGGCTGACACTCCCAGTGCAGTGCTGAGGGAGTGCTGCACTGTTGGAGGTACCGTCTTTCGGATGAGACGTTAAACCGAGGCCCCGTCTGACCCCCTCAGGTGGACGTAAAAGATCCCATGGCCACTATTTCGAAGAAGAGCAGGGGAGTTCTCCCCGGTGTCCTGGGGCCAATATTTATCCCTCAACCAACATCACTAAAACAGATTATCCGGTCATTATCACATTGCTGTTTGTGGGAGCTTGCTGTGTGCAAATTGGCTGCCACATTTCCTACATTACAACAGTGAGTACACTTCAAAATGTACTGAGGATGTGAAAGGCGCTATAGAAATGCAAGTTCTTCCTTTTTCTGCTTAGAAGAATCGATATTCGGACAGGAAGCGAGCTTGGTGCAGTGCTAGAATGAAAACACAGCAGGCCACCTCTGCCCAGGGCTCTGATCCCGCCTCACATTTCTTGATGAACATAAAACACACAAACATTCTTTCACACATACGAACTGTACTGAGGTCGAGGGCACCGCGTGTCGGCGGACGGTTACGCCGCGCGGTTTCTGGTCACGCTACGCAGCGCTGCACCTTTGGGGGTGATTTTGCCAATGGGAATGTGGTGGAGGCGGGACTCCCACTTGTCGGGTCGATGTCCCACCTCCACCGACTTCCGGCCAACCCACGCTATTTTCCCTTGATTGACCTTGTTAAGCCCACCCAGCGGGCTCAGCGGGCCAATTAAGGGGAAGCCGGTTACAGAGAACATCAGCGTGTGACGTTTCATCTGTTGTCACCGTTTGACAGCTCTGTGAAGCTGTCAAACTCTGACATTCTCTGTAGTTTGATGAGTCCTTGTACTCAAGACTCACCAAACCTCTTTCCTGAGCAGAAATCAGATGGCTGTTGTACCGGAGAATGCAGCAACCATTCTGTCGTCTCTGCCGTGGAGATGCCGGAGCCTCCGGATCCCCAACGATTGAAGCCTGCAGGAAGAAACAAAGGTAAGGAAACATTTTCTAAGACTTTCCACTCACCTCACATACTTACCTCTCCACACTTGCACCCATCATTCACATCCACAGCGCACTTTTCGAACCCCTCCGACCCCCGCAGACCCACTGCTCGCCTCGCTGACCCTGGCGGGGTTTCCCGACGGAAAAATGGGGATAATCCTCTTAACTGCCTGTTAACTACCAATTACAGGCAGTTAAGTGGCTGTAATCCCCTTCCCACCTCGAGGAGGCGGGTCCCAGCGCGAGTCGGGACCCGCCTCCTGGGAAGATGTCACTGAGGCGGGTTGGGGGCGGGTCCGGTACCCGCTCCCTGTTTCTGCCATTTTCCCGGCAGTCCCGCCTCCAGACCCGCCTCCCCAGGGCTGGGAAAATCACCCCCTTTAATTGGCTGAGAAGGGAGAGCAAGGGGCACGGAGAAACACCCTCGTTGCTGTTCAACCTCCAACCGGGATCTCTGTTCCCCGGAGCATTGGTTTCAGATCCCAGTGCACCCGACCCCTGAACTCTCCGCCGGCCCGGACTCCAACCTGTGCCCTTTGCCGCCACACTCTGGAACTTTCACCTTCAGCCTCTCCCCTCAACCCACCACCCCACCCCACTCGCTACCCCTCCCGCAACTTGTAGAGAGAGAGCGGGGGGGGGGGGGGCGGTGGTGGGACTATCTGGAGAGCTCCTTCAGAGGCACGATGGGCCGAATGGCCTCCTCCTGTGCTGTGTGATTCTATGAAAAGCCTCCTCGAACTCTCCACCCAATCCCTGCTTAGGTCCGACCTCACACTGTGAAGGACCTTTGGGATGTTTCTCTACAGTAAAAGCCTTTTACAAGTGCATGCTGTCATGATGTCATACTGTTTCCCCTCGTGGGGGAATCTAGAACGAGGGGGCATAATTTCAGAATAAGGGGGAACCCTTTTAAATCGGAAATGAGGAGGAATTTCTTCTCTTAGAGGGTCGTGAATCTTTGGAATTCTCTTCCCCAGCGAGCGGTGGAGGCTGGGTCATTGAATATATTTAAGGTGGAGATAGACAGATTTTTGAACAATAAGGGAGTCGAGGGTTATGGGGAGCGGGCAGGGAAGTGGAGTTGAGGCCAAGATTAGATCTTATTGAATGGGGGAGCAGGCTCGAGGGGCCAAATGGCCTACTTCTGCTTTACGTCTTATGTTCTTATGTTCTTGTGTCTTATGGGGCGTGAGCCCCAGTTTCTGCCGCCACCCTTAGGGTCCCCCAATACGTTGGCCATCTTATACTTGCAGTCAGTTTCCACCTTTTTCCCCCTCCCCTCACCCTGCACCCCGACTCTGGCAGGGTTACATGTTCCTTGGTGCCGGTCACCTTCTGCTACCTCACCCGAGTGGTCGCTCTGCCTGTCTGAGCCCAGACAGTGCGTATCGGCCGGATATTCGGCTATGGGGAGCATCGCACACTGAACCTGCGCCTGTTGTTCTTGCTCAGTGTGGACTACAAACCAGCTGGAAGTCACTGGAGAGCAATGGAGAGCAGGAACCCTGAGCTTAGAGACCGTGGTGGCATCGCACCGACTGAGAGCAGCTAACGCTGCACACCCTGAGGGTCTAACTTAGGACCACCCCCCCTCCCTCCCTCTGACCTGTGCAGCCTGGGCATTGCCAACTCTGGTCGGACATATTCCTGGAGATGTCATCACACGATCTCTTGCCTCTAACCGCCCAGCCCCCACTCTCCCGCCATTGGTTGCCCAACCTGGCCATCCTCGTGGCACCCCCGCCTTCCCCATGGCCAATCGGGAAGCAAACAGACTCTTCATTACCCGATTGGATAAGAACCTATGAATTAGGAGCAGGAGTCAGCCATTCGGCCCCTCGAGCCTGCTCCGCCATTCAATGAGATCACGGCTGATCATCGACCTCAACTCCACTTTCCCGCCCGATCCCCATATCCCTCGATTCCCCGAGAGTCCAAAAATCTATCGAGCTCAGCCTTGAATATACTCAACGACTGAGCATCCACAGCCCTCTGGGGCAGAGAATTCCAAAGATTCACCGCCCTCTGAGTGAAGAAATTCCTCCTCATCTCAGTCTTAAATGGCTGACCCCTTATTCTCAGACTATGACCCCTGGTTCTAGACTCTCCAGCCAGGGGGGGAATCAACCTCTCGGCATCTACCCTGTCAATCCCCATCAGAATCTTATCTATTTCAATGACATCAACTCTCATGTGGATGTAAAAGATCCCATGGCCACTATTTCGAAGAAGAGCAGGGGAGTTCTCCCCGGTGTCCTGGGGCCAATATTTATCCCTCAACCAACATCACTAAAAACAGATGATCTGGTCATTATCACATTGCTGTTTGTGGGAGCTTGTTGTGCACAAATTGGCTGCCGTGTTTCCTACATTACAACAGTGACTGCACTTCAAAAAGTACTTCATTGGCTGTAAAGCGCTTTGGGACGTCTGGTGGCCATGAAAGAAAGACTTGCATTTCTATAGCGCCTTTCACAACCACCAGACATCCCAAAGCGCCTTACAGCCAATGAAGTACTTTTTGAAGTGTAGTCACTGTTGTAATGTGGGAAACGCGGCAGCCAATTTGTGCACAGCAAGCTCCCACAAACAGCAATGTGATAATGACCAGATCATCTGTTTTAGTGATGTTGATTGAGGGATACATATTGACCCCAGGACACCGGGGAGAACTCCCCCTGCTCTTCTTCGAAATAGTGGCTGTGGGATCTTTTACATCCACCCGAGAGAGCAGACGGGACCTCGGTTTAACGTCGCATCCGAAAGACAGCACCTGCGACAGTGCTGCGCTCCCTCAGCACTGCGCCGGGGAGTGTCAGCCTGGATTAATGGGCTCAGGTCTCTGGAGTGGGGACTCGAACCCACAACCTTCTGACTCGGAGACACGGCTGAAGCTGTAAAGCACTAATAAAATGCAAGTCTTTCTTTTTTTGGCAGCACCCCAGGCTATTGAGTTCATGCAAGAGGAGGGACATGGCCTGAAGAGATTTTTTTGTTGCAGAAAGCCTCTCCCCAATTGGTGGAGGCACAGACTCCGCCTCCTCTTTGGCCATTGGGTAAATGTTTCTGATCTTGCCAGTTTCGCACATCTTCTGAGTCATAAGCTAGCTCTGAAAAGCCTTTAGGGGAAGGAGAGGATTTAGGGAGGAGGTTTCAAGCAGAAGGGAGAGAGAATTTGCATTTATGCAATCGCCTGTCCGGACGTCCGATCGATGCACTTTTGCAGTCCAGTCAAGTTCGCAAGGCAGCAGGCAAATCGGCGCACAGCAAGATCCCACAAACAGCAATGAGATAAAACGACCAGATTAACAAGCGAAGAGCGGCAACAGGCTTCGCTGGGCAGCAACCAGGAAAGAAAAAAACGATGAAGGTGGGCAAGATCCGAGGCTTCGCGTTGGTGCCGGACAGAGCGGAGGGTTCGGTCTACAGCCGAGGCCAGTCCGTGTCCGGCCGACTGGTCCTCGACCTCCGGGCCGCCGTTCAAGTCCGGTCGCTGGCGATCTGCGCCAAAGGTATGGCTGCGGTCCACTGGCTGGAGAGCCGGAGCGTCGGGATGAACACGGTCTATTCCGATTACAGCTCCTACCAAACCTACTTCAAGAAGAGGCAGCAGGCGATCCGAGGTCAGTCCGCAAGCGACTTACACAGTGTGAGAGAGAGAGAGAGAGAGAGCATTGTGTGAGTGTGCATTGTGAGTGTGAGTGTGCATTGTGTGAGTGTGCATTGAGTGAGTGTGCATTGTGAGTCTGAATGTGCATTGAGTGAGTGTGCATTGTGAGTGTGTGTGTTGAGATTGAGTGTGTGTGAGTGTGCATTGAGTCAGTGTGTGTGTGTGTGATTTGAGATTGAGTGTGAGTGTGTATTGAGTGAGTGTGCATTTTGAGTCTGAATGTGCATTGAGTGAGTGTGTGTGTGTGAGTGACATTCGTGCACCCTGTTCACTGAATGTTAATATAGATGGGGGAGGGGAGCAGGGGAGATCTGTCCTAAAATCTAGCAATGGGATCCTACTGTGTGTCATTTGTGTAATTTGGCTGGAATGCAGACTTGAGTTAAACACAGACAGCAGAGACACTATTGGGAGTCTCTTTCAACTGCCTGTGATGTTTAATAAACAACCCTGATAAGGCAGAAGAGTCTCTCCAATACACACACCAACACACCCTCACATTGACACACACTGACACTGACACACACTCACACACACACACTCACACACCAAGTTTCACTTCTTTAACTTTAAAATTGTTACCTATTTTGATAAATTGCTCTTTAACAGACCAAGCTGGGTTTATTTTTTAAAGGGTCTGTAATCTGTCTCACACTCATATTGATGCTAAATCTTACTCCTGGCATTTCCTGTATTGACAGCCCAAAAACACTCAGATGTGCGCATGCGCACACACACACAAGCTTGGCCACCAGCACACACTTGCCTGCACAAACACATGCAGACAATTTGAATATTCATGTGTGCACACAACACTTGGAATCACTCGCACTGCCACATCCAAACTCCCTGTTACAAACACACACTTGCACACACCTTAATATGTGCACACCATTATACACGTACACTCAAACACTCACACACTTTCCACTCTGGTGCAGGGGTTCCCTGCTATAATCCCTGCTATAACAAATAGTGAGATAGAGAAAGGATGAAGATATTATGACTGTCCTTTTTTTTAATGTATCCTTCATGCTGCGACATGTACTGCCTTTAAGACTAAACCTGTTCAATCCAAAACTCTGCTGCCCGTGTCCGAACTCGCACCAAGTCCCGTGCGCCCATCACCAATGTATCCTTTAATTTTTTTTGGCTGCGCGGCCCATTCCAATTTCCGCGCATGCGCGGTTTTTCAATTTAAAAGCCGGTGAGACAGCTGTGCGGGACCTGCAGACTGCCGCATGGCCACGCAGTTTAGTGGGAACATTGCCTTTCACCGCTCTGCTCGCTGACTGACATTGGCTCCCGGTTTGGCAACACCGCGATTTCAAAATTTTCATCTTTGTTTTCAAATCTCTCCATGGCTTCGCCCCACCCTATCTCTAACCTCCTCCAGCCCCGCAACCCTCCGAGATCTCTAATTCTGGCCTCTTGAGCATCCCCAATTTCCATCGCTCCACCATTGGCGGCCGTGCCTTCAGCTGCCGGGACCCTAAGCTCTGGAATTCCCTCCCTAAACCTCTCCACCTCCCTCTCATCTTTTAAGACACTCCTTAAAATCGACCTCTTTGACCAAGCTTTTGGTCGCCTGTCCTAATATCTCCTTATGTGGCTCGGTGTCAAATTTTGTCAGATAATCGCTCCTGTGAAGCACCTTGGGACGTTTTACTGTGTTAATGGCGCTATATAAGTGCAAGTTCTTGTTGTTGTTGCCTCACATTACCCCCTGTCCTTACAGGTGCGCCCTGTCCCCCAGCCTATCATTTTCAAGCTCCTTGTCCTCTCTTACAGAGCTCCCTGTGCCCCATCCACCGGAGTAATCTCTCTCCAACTATGCCTCTTGGTGCTTACGCACTGCTCCATTGCCTAAACGCTTGCCCCCCTCCCCCTCCCCCTCCCTCTGCTCTCAAATGAGGGCACGGTCGTTCTCCCCCCACCCTCCAGAACTTGCCCGAAACCTTTTTTTAAAAAGTACTCTCGGGATGTGGGCATCACTGGTAAGGCCGGCATCTACTGCCCATCCCCAGTTGCCCCTTGAGAATGCGGTGGTGGTGAGCCGCCGCCTTGAACCGCTGCAGTCTGTTTTACTATGTTAAAGGCGCGATATAAATGCAAGTTGTTGTTGTTCACAGCAAGTATCTACACTCTGCATAGAAATTCCTTTGCCTCAGACCCCTTGCATTTCAGTAGGACAGAACTCCTGATCAAGAAGGATGTCCACTGTCGGCTGTAGCTCAGTGGGTCGCTCTCTCTCTCTCTCTCTCTCTCTCTCTCTCTCTCTCTCACACCTCATGAGTCAGAAGGTTGTGGGTTCGAGCCCCACTCCAGAGACTTCAGGACAAAATCTAGGCTGACGCTCCCAGTGCAGTGCTGAGGGAGTGCTGCACTGTCAGAGGTACCGTCTTTTGGACGAGACATTAAACCGAGGCCCCGTCTGCTCTCTCAGGTGGACGTAAACCTTTAAAAAAAAATGTATTCTTGAAATGTGGGCGTCACTGGTAAGGCCAGCATTTACTGCCCATCCCCAGTTGCCCCTTGAGAATGCGGTGGTGGTGAGCCGCCTTGAACCGCTGCAGTCCGTTTTACTATGTTAAAGGCGCGATATAAATGCACGGCCACGATTTTGAAGAAGAGCAGGGGGGAGTTCTCCCCGGTGTCCTGGGGCCAATACTTATCCTGCAACCAACATCACTAAAAACAGATGATCCGGTCATTATGACATTGCTGTTTGTGGGATCTTGCTGTGCGCAATTCAGCTGCAGCGTTTCCTACATTACAACAGTCACTGGTCAAATCTACGCGCTCTGATTTTTAACGTGCATCGCCAACTCTGATTGGATATATTCCTGGAGGTTTCATCACATGACCTCCCACTGCCCCGCCCCCGTGCTCCTGCCATTGGTCGCCCAGTCTTCCCCACGGCCAATCGGAAAGCGAACAGACTCTTGGTTACCCGATTGGTTGATTCTTGGCTGTCAATCAAACAGCCTTTTCTCCCATCTCCAACACATAATAAATGGGGGACAAAAATGTCTCCTACGATTTTCCTCCCAGAGTTACCGGCGGCAGTGTCCTGGAGATTACGTTTTTAAATCCTGGAGACGCTGGGCCAGTCCTGGAGGGTTGGCCGCCCCTGGGTTCACCTCCCTCCTCCTGCTCCCTCAACATCAGACCACTTCTAGAATGGGTTACACGGAATGCAGAAATGATTGGGTCTCGGACTGCGAGCGCGAGAGGCTTCTGGCTGCACTCTGTGCCTGCCTGTTTATATTTAGATGACTGCCTGGGGCGAGGGAGGGGAGTCAGCCGGAGCTCCTGTTCGCTCTCTAGTGCCGTCTGCTGGGTAGTACTTGGGAGATTGCTGGAAATTTTTGAACACAGAAAGAGGCTCATTCACAGCATCTGTTCATAAGGCCGGCTGGCTCGTGAGGACTCGGCATCACTGTCCGCCTTATACAGGAAACTCTCGTTTAAAAGGCACCTAAATATCCAGAATTCTCTATTAACCGGCAAAATTCTCACTCCGAAAACAACACCTCAATAACTGGAAATGTTGGCGAGTCCGAGTCTCCCGCGGTGGCCGAGTTAGTCAGTGGGGGTAACATAGAAACATAGAAGATAGGAGCAGGAGTAGGCCATTCGGCCCCTCGAGCCTGCTCCGCCATTCAATGTGATCATGGCTGATCATCCAAATTCAGTACCCAGTCCCTGCCTTCTCCCCATATCCCTTGATCCCTTTAGCCTTAAGAAATATATCCAACTCCTTCTTGAATATATTTAATGAATTGGCCTCTACTGCCTTCTGTGGTAGAGAATTCCACAGGTTCACCACTCTCTGGGTGAAGAAATTCCTCCTCATTTCTGTCCTAAATGGCTTACCCCTTTATCCTTAGACTGTGACCCCTAGTTCTGGACTCCCCCGCCATCGGGAACATCCTTCCAGCATCTAGTCTGTCTAGTCCTGTTAGAATTTTATAAGTTTCAATGAGATCCCCTCTCATTCTTCTAAACTCCAGCGAGTACAAGCCCAATCGACCCAATCTCTGCAAACTGCCACTACTCGGCTTCTTGGTGCTGTCGGAAGTCCGAACAACTCAATAACCGGCAATGTTGCTGAGTCCGAGTCTCCCGCAGTGGCCGAGTTAGTCAGTGGGGACAGTTCTCCAAACTGCCACTACTCGGCTTCCTGGCGCTGTCGGAAGTCCAAACACCTCAATAACAGGAGCCTGACTCTCCCGCGCTGCCGGGAGTACCCAATTACTGTATACTGCACATTTCTTGATTTTTTAATTTTTGTTTGTTAAAAATAGCCTCGGTAGATAACCCTCTCCATCATCTGCAATTTTTAATCAACCGACACCATCCCGGTCCCGTCGGTGCCGGATACCAAGGAGTTTCCCATACTGGGATTTTCGTGGTAAATGTACGTCCACCGCAGTGACATTTCTGGCATAGATCAGCCGGATCACGCTGCAGTTCACTTAATTTCTCCCCACACGCCAAGGTTGGGTCAGCATTGGGGGGGGGGGTCAAGCAGGTGTTAAAGAAAGAACTTGCATTTATATGGCGCCTTTCACGACCTGAGGACCAATGCTCCCTCTAAGCGGCCACGCAGTAACGGGAAAGATCCCGCGCAGCCGGTCACTGGCTTCTCCACTGTAAGTACCGCGCATGCGCGGAAATTTAAAGGGACCGCGCATTAAAAGGAACCGGCCGCGCGGAACAAAGTGCAGCTCACGGGGAGTGTTGCTCAGGCCGTCCCAAAGCGCTTCACAGCCGATGAAGTACTTTTTTTGAAGTGCAGTCACTGTTTTAACATAGGAAACATGGCAGCCAAATTACGCACAGCAAGATCCCACAAATAGCGATAGGAATGACCAGATAATCTAGTGGTTTTTTTTTTAGTGATGTTGATTGAGGGATAAATATTAACTGGGGAGAACTCCCCCCTGCTCTTCTTCGGAATGGTGGCCGTGGGATCTTTTACGTCCACCCGAGAGAGCAGACGGGGCTTCCGTGTTAACGTCTTAGCCGAAAGTCGGCACCTCCGACAGTGCGGCACTCCCTCAGCGCTGCTGTATCATGTCAAAAGTTGACGCGATTGTCGTGACGTCTTGTCTGAAACGCGGACAAGGGTCTTTGTATTCATGCAAAGAGCGTCGGGCGAACCAATTTAATTTTGGTCAATTGAGGGCGAGCGGTCGAAGTCACAACCAACACGATGATGTCACGGACACGTGGCGCGATGAAGTATTTTTTTTTCAACGCCATTTATTCTTGCTTCTAGGCTAAAAAGCCTATTTTTTTCACACAGATAGGGTCCAGAGGTCGATACCATGACCCTGGAATTTGGCAACCACGTGAAGGTCGTTTGCTCGCCCCTCCCTCTTTAATATGTCGCAATAGCTTCAGGTGGAACGTGACACTGTCAGGGAGCAAACCCTGTTTGCACTGCGAGGGCAAAGCCCCTTGAGTTCACACACACACAGACAGCAGGGCAGACAGTAAGTGCAGCTGCCATTCCACTGGTGTCCCCCCCGCCCCCCGCCCCCCCCCCCCCCCCCCCCCCGAGGGTCCCTACAGACTGGCAGCTCAAGCCCACACATGGGTGGGTGGAGAGCTCGGGTCCACACAAGCTGGAGACTGTCTCTCTCAATTGTCAGACTGCTTGTCCGGGATGAGCAGAAATTTCCTCCAACTAAATATTGGGAAGACCGAAGCCGTTGTCGTTCGGTCCTCGCCACAAACTCCGTTCCCTGACCAACGAAACCGCTGAAGGTAAGCATGCAGGTGCAGCAGGCGGTTAAGAAGGCAAATGGTATGTTGGCCTTCATAGCGAGAGGATTCGAGTACAGGAACAAGGATGTCTTGCTGCAGTTATACAGGGCCTTGGTGAGACCGCACCTTGAGTATTGTGTGCAGTTTTGGTCGCCTTATCTGAGGAAGGATGTTCTTGCCATGGAAGGAGTGCAGCGAAGATTCACCAGGCTGATACCTGGGATGGCAGGAGTGACGTATGAGGAGAGATTGGGTCGATTGGGCTTGTACTCGCTGGAGTTTAGAAGAATGAGAGGGGATCTCATTGAAACTTATAAAATTCTGACAGGACTAGACAGACTAGATGCAGGAAGGATGTTCCCGATGGTCGGGGAGTCCAGAACCAGGGGTCACAGTCTAAGGATAAGGGGTAAGCCATTTAGGACAGAAATGAGGAGGATTTTCTTCACCCAGAGAGTGGTGAACCTGTGGAATTCTCTACCACAGAAGGCAGTTGAGGCCAATACATTAAATATATTCAAGAAGGAGTTGGATATATTTCTTAAGGCTAAAGGGATCAAGGGGTATGGGGAGAAAGCAGGGACAGGGTACTGAATTTGGATGATCAGCCATGATCGCATTGAATGGCGGCGCAGGCTCGAGGGGCCGAATGGCCTACTCCTGCTCCTATCTTCTATGTTTCTATCCCTCTCCCTAACATCTGTCTGAGGCTGAACCACACTTTTCGCAACCTTGGTGTCGTATTTGACCCTGAAATGAGCTTCCGACCACATAACCGCGCCATCACCAAGACCGCCTCACGGTTGCCTCCACCAGCCCCACGACCCCCCGAGATCTCTGCGCTCCCCCAATTCTGGCCTCTTGCGCATCCCCGATTTCCTTCGCTCCACCATTGGCGGCCGTGCCTTCAGCTGCCTGGGCCCCGAGCTCTGGAATTCCCTCCCTAAACCTCTCCGCCTCTCTCTCCTCCTTTAAGACTCTCCTTAAAACCTACCTCTGTGACCAAGCTTTTGGTCACCTGTCCTAATACCTCCTTATGTGGCTCGGTGTCAAATTTTGTTTGATAATCGCTCCTGTGAAGCGCCTTGGGACGTTTTACTACGTTAAAGACGTTATATAAAAGCAAGCTGTTGTTGTACGTGATGTGCGTGGTGGGGAGATGGTGCGAGTGTGTGTCCGTGATGTGCGCGGTGGGGAGATGGTGTGAGTGTGTGTCCGTGATGTGCGCGGTGGGGAGATGGTGCGAGTGTGAGTGTGTGTACATGATGTGCGCGGTGGGGAGATGGTGCGAGTGTGAGTGTGTGTACATGATGTGCGCGGTGGGGAGATGGTGCGAGTGTGAGTGTGTGTCCGTGATGTGCGCGGTGGGGAGATGGTGCGAGTGTGAGTGTGTGTACGTGATGTGCGTGGTGGGGAGATGGTGCGAGTGTGAGTGTGTGTCCGTGATGTGCGCGGTGGGGAGATGGTGACTGTGAGTGTGTACGTGTGTGTACGTGATGTGCGCGGTGCGGAGATGGTGTGAGTGTGTACGTGATGTGCGAGGTGCTGGGCAGGCAGTACGTGCGTTCCCTGCGCTGGGAGCTGCGGCTGTATGAGGTGGATAAGAGATTGGCCGGGCTGTCTGATATAAAGCTGCTGAGTGGCTGCTGCAGATTAACCCTGATTTTTTTCCGATGACACTCCTGTGAAGCACCTTGGGATGTTTTACTACTTTAAAAGTGTTCTAGAAATACAAGTTGTTGTTGATGATGCTGAAATTAGCCTCGGTTCCTGCTCTTGATCACTATCCAGTGACCCTCACACCCCCAGCCCCCGAATGGAAGTGTGGCTGTGTAGATTTTGGGTGATGGGAGAAGTGCTCTCCACCTCAACATTAACCTGATGACACTCCTTGTCTAAACTAGTGCAATAAAGGGCCATTGGGTGAGAGATCAGTGAGAGTCAGTGTCTGTGGAACCCGTACCCCAGTGAGAGTCAGTGCCTGTGGAACCCGTACCCCAGTGAGAGTCAGTGTCTGTGGAACCCGTACCCCAGTGAGAGTCAGTGTGTGTGGAACCCATACCCCAGTGAGAGTCAGTGTGTGTGGAACACGTACCCCAGTGAGAGTCAGTGTCTGTGGAACACGTACCCCAGTGAGAGTCAGTGTCTGTGGAAACTGTACCCCAGTGAGAGTCAGTGTGTGTGGAACCCGTACCCCAGTGAGAGTCAGTGTCTGTGGAACCCGTACCCCAGTGAAGAGTCAGTGCCTGTGGAACCCGTACCCCAGTGAGAGTCAGTGTCTGTGGAACCCGTACCCCAGTGAGAGTCAGTGTCTGTGGAACCGGTACCCCAGTGAGAGTCAGTGTCTGTGGAACCCGTACCCCAGTGAGAGTCAGTGTGTGTGGAACCCGTACCCCAGTGAGAGTCAGTGTCTGTGGAACACGGTACCCCAGTGAGAGTTGGGATTTGAGTCGACCTGTTCAGGAAAAGAGGGGAGAAGGAAACGCTGAGAATGGATGAAATGGGAAAAATGCCGTTGCCTTTGATGCTAACTGGTGCAAGCTTCATGTTCCATTTAAAGGTCCAATGATCCCTTTAAAGATTGAGTTTCCCATCCCCCAGCAGAATAAGCAGATATTGTGAGACATGACTTGCTGATAGGGCGGTGCCGGAATAATGCTGAGCGAGTTAAGGACGTCATTGAGAAGATTGCACACTGTTTGCAGGACAGATTGTCACCACACCGACCTGTATTGATACAGTTTCGATCCAATAAAAACTCTCTTTGAATGAAATCGCCGACTGAAATAATCCCTCAGAAATGTTGCAATTTATAGCTCTTATTTAAGTAGTTCGGATCCCTGTACATTGTTTTAGCATTTCTAGGGAGGGCACAAGTCATCTATCTATACTTACAAAGCAGCACGCTATTCACTCAAACTTTTTTGGAAATTGTAAACATTTATAAATTTGGTTAATCCGACAGATTGCCCCCCCCCCCCCCCCCCCCCCAAAAAATGCGTTCATTATTTACTGTGGGACAAGCACCATTAAAATCGCATTTTGCAAAACAAAATACAAACCTGCGTTTCATTTAATTTTGCACATTTCCGGTTTAACAACGTGCACCTAAATTTATCACTACCTTAATATTGAGGTGGATGTATTAATAAGACGGGTCGATGGTTTGTGCATATATTTTGCAGGTTTTAATACTGTACCCCGGAAGAGAGATGAGCAAATAGCGTTTGCTTCACAAACTAAGGGCTTTAATTTAAAAAATGCAACCAGGGGTTGCCAGGGTGATAGTCAGTGATTGGCAGGCGTGTGGGCCCTCCGACTTAAGGTGGAGCACAATCTTTAAGGTCGTCTCCCGCAAAATTCTAGTCGGAATTGTTAAGAGAGAAGTAAATTTAACACGATTTTGCAATTTTTTCATGCCACAAAGGTGCAAAGCACATGTAGCTTCCCTCCAACCTTCTTCAATATTTAGTAAAGGAGTATTACTAAAGTATTTCTGCACTGAAAGACAGGGAGGCGGAGGAAGAAATATGCAGACAAATTAGGAAAATGAGTAAAAAACATAGAATAATAATCACGGGGGATTTCAACTACCCCGATATTAATTGGACAGAAGAGGTTGGTAAAGGGGAAAAGGGAATGAAGTTCCTACAATGTGTACAGGACTCTTTTCGAACCCAATATGTAAAAAGCCCAACAAGGGAGGATTCGCTATTGGATCTAGTAATGGGGAATGAGCCAGAGCAGATAAGAGAAGTAAAGGTAGGGGAACATATAGGCAATAGTGATCATAATATACGCTTTAAGATGATAATTGAGAAGGACAGAAGTATGACAAAAACAGATTAATAGATTGGAGAAAAGCTGATTTTATGGGGCTGAGAATAGAACTGGGGGGCGGAATGGGCAACAATATTAGCGAACAACGATGTAGAACAGCAATGGGAAACATTTCAAATGGTGTTCAACAGAGTGCAGGAAAATATATTCCGCTAAAAGGAAAGAACGAACTAAACAATAATGAGACCCCATGGATGAATAAAGCCAGAAGGGAACAATTGAGGGTAAGGAAAGAGGCCTACATTAAGTACATGGACAGCAGGGGAGTGCATGATAAGAGAGAATACAAAGAGATTAGGAAAGAAGTAAAAAAAAAAAACAATTAGGGAGGCAAAGAGAAATTAAATTATCAAGGAACATAAATCAAAATAGTAAAATATTTTACAGGCACATCAATAAAAAAAGGAAGGTTGGGATGGGAATAGGGCCATTAAGGGATAGACAGGATAATACCACAGGTAACGATAGGGAGATGGCAGAAATATTAAATATTATTTTGCTTCAGTATTTACCAGGGAGATAGAACAGGTGGACATCGCGTGATGATGAGATTAGTAACGAGATAAATGCATTTAAAAATTTTTAAAAAGGGATATATTAAATAAATTAATCAAACTCAAAGAGGATAAAACCCCTACGATAGCAAAATACTGCAGATGCTGGAAATCTGAAATAACAAAAGAAAATGCTGCAAAAACTCAGCAGGCCAGGCAACATCCGTGGAGAGAGAAATAGAGTCAACGTTTCAGGTCGAAACCCTTCGTCAGGACAAGGATAAAACCCCTGGTCCGGATGGATTGCATCCACGCATTTTAAAAGAATCTAGGGACGAGATAGCAGAGGCATTACTACATATTTAATAATTCATTAGAAAAAGGTGTCGTGCCAGAGGACTGGCGGATAGCTAACATAATACCGATATTTAAGAAGGGAGATAGAACATGTCCAGGGAATTATAGACCAGTCAGCTTAACATTGGTGGTAGGAAAAATAATGGAATCCCTACTAAAGGAGAAAATAGAAAACATCTAGGAACCAAAAATATAATAATGAATAATCAACATGGATTTCAAAAGGGAAAGTCTTGCTTGACCAACCTCACTGAATTTTTTGAAGAGGTAACGCAGCGAGGTAATGGTAATGACGATGGTACTGCAGTAGATGTACTTTATCTAGATTTTCCAAAGACCTTCGATAAGGTACCACATATTAGACTGATGAACAAGGTCAGAGAATGCGGAGTCAGGGGACAAGTAGCAGAATGGATTGCTGGCTGGATTCAGGACAGAAAGCAGAGAGTGGGAGTAAAGGGTAGCTATTCACAGTGGCAGAAGGTGGGCAGTGGTGTTCCACAAGGATCAGAGCTGGGACCACTGCTGTTCACAATTTACATTAACGATTTAGACTTTGGAATCAAAAACACTGCACTGAACATAGGAACACATGAACAGGAGGAGGCCATTCAATTAGATCATGGCTGCTCTCTAACTCCTTTTATAAAGTTTACATTTATTTTAACAATCTTGTGTTGGGGCAAGTAACAATATTTTTGCACGTAAAGCACCCACTGCCAGGGCAGGTACAGCATGGGTTAGATAGAGAGTAAAGCTCCCTCTACACTGTCCCATCAAACACTCCCAGGGCAGGTACAGCACGGATTAGATACAGAGTAAAGCTCCCTCTACACTGTCCCATCAAACACTCCCAGGGCAGGTACAGCACGGGTTAGATACAGAGTAAAGCTCCCTCTACACTGTCCCATCAAACACTCCCAGGGCAGGTACAGCACGGGTTAGATACAGAGTAAAGCTCCCTCTAAACTGTCCCATCAAACACTCCCAGGGCAGGTACAGCACGGGTTAGATACAGAGTAAAGCTCCCTCTACACTGCCCCATCAAACACTCCCAGGGCAGGTACAGCTCGGGTTAGATACAGAGTAAAGCTCCCTCTACACTGTCCCATCAAACACTCCCAGGGCAGGTACAGCACAGGTTAGATACAGAGTAAAGCTCCCTCTACACTGTCCCATCAAACACTCCCAGGGCAGGTACAGCACGGGTTAGATACAGAGTAAAGCTCCCTCTACACTGTCCCATCAAACACTCCCAGGGCAGGTACAGCACGGGTTAGATACAGAGTAAAGCTCCCTCTACACTGTCCCATCAAACACTCCCAGGGCAGGTACAGCGCGGGTTAGATACAGAGTAAAGCTCCCTCTACACTGTCCCATCAAACACTCCCAGGGCAGGTACAGCGCGGGTTAGATACAGGGTAAAGCTCTCTCTACACTGTCCCATCAAACACTCCCAGGGCAAGTACAGCACGGGTTAGATACAGAGTAAAGCTCCCTCTACACTGTCCCATCAAACACTCCCAGTGCAGGTACAGCACAGGTTAGATACAGAGTAAAGCTCCCTCTACACTGTCCCATCAAACACTCCCAGGACAAGTACAGCACGGGTTAGATACAGAGTAAAGCTCCCTCTACACTGTCCCATCAAACACTCCCAGGGCAGGTACAGCACGGGTTAGATACAGAGTAAAGCTCCCTCTACACTGTCCCGTCAAACATTCCCAGGGCAGGTACAGCACGGGTTAGATACAGAGTAAAGCTCCCTCTACAC